>NC_134487.1:100700401-100835401 GCF_040206685.1 Ascaphus truei | reverse complement strand
TCTTTGTACTATTTTGTAGAGCCCTGAATATATTGAGAATCCTACAAGTTAAGGACATTTGTAAAATAAAAAATACTACATTGGACAGTACAAGTGTGACTGTTCATTTAAATACAACTATTTTTGCAATAAATATATGCAGTTATTTATGTAGTAACATAAATAGGTAAAAGAGTAAAAGCTTTACTTCTGTTCATGGCTACTGGCAGCGAAAGGGTTGGCTGAACCAAAGAACTCCTGCTCTCCACAGCATTAAAGATTACTTAACTTTTATGGTCTGCAAATCCTGGAAGTAGAGGACTAACAAAATAAGGTAATTCACCCAGCTGTGAAATATCTCAAGGTCGCTGCTCGGTTGGCCACAAGATTTCTAGCTAAAAAGATAGAAGGTGACAGTGCTTACAGTTTGGTAATGTTTGCTCACTGGCCGTGAAATGAAATTTAACAGTGTGATTTTACTGTGGTTCTTAATTTATTATGGTTGTTTTGATTTCTTCACAAATTAAATGTCACATGGTCATTCTCAACCTCCAAAATGCATGGTTTTAAAGCAGCAAACCATGTGACATCTTACACGTTTAAAAAAAAAAAAAAGTTCTGTGTTTTTAGATAAGTGACTGTTTTTGTTTTTATTCAAAGCTTATGGCCATTTGCAGGGGTGCACAAACAATTTGAGCTGCGCCCTCCCTGCCTGCTCCCACCCATGGTTTAACCCCTTCATTTGCTAAGCTGCTTTTTAAAATTTGAATGACATAGTATTGAAGCAGGGGGTCTCCGGAGCTGAACCATATAATTTTCAGCCCCGGCGACCCCCTGCTTCCCGAGTTACAGGCCCCGGTATGGGGTGCCGGTATCTCCTGCATGTTTAATTCTCTGTTTTTGTTTTTATTTAAAGCTTATTGCCAGTTTTAAATGAGTTTTAGAGCAGGGGCGCGCAAATTATTTGAGCTGCCCCCTGCCTGCTCCCCCCCATGCTCACGCCCCCCTTACCTCTTTTGCCAGCGACAAATGACGCCGCAGGGTCATGTGACGTGTCACACCGAGCCTCTGAATTCCGATAAGTGAAGTTGCAGGGGCCTCACGCGATCCCCCGTCATTTAATTTAAATGCCCTGGGGAAGAGCGCGGGACCTTTGTAACTCCCCCCCCCCAGTTTGTGCACCCCTGTTTTAGAGCATCCTTTGATTTTTATAGCAGGTTTTAGCTCACCTCCTAAGCAGTACCAGATATTTGCCACACTTTCCTCTTTGGGATAATTTGTTGCCAATATTCATAGCAGTTTGAGCTGTAAACTGTAACAATAGATAATGTTACCTTACTAATTTAAGGATAGATTGTAGCTGCTGTTACACTGTTACACTGACTGAAGCATTATGTTAGCATATAATCAGGAATTTTTTATTTTTTTTTGCAGATTTAGAACAAGAGCACCAAATAATTGCCAGTTTAGGTAAAAAAAAATATAGAATTATCCATTGCCACATGCTTTACATAAAGAAATAATAATAAGAAAAAAAAGTTATTATTTAACCCTGATATGAAGACTTTCTAATTGTACCAACTTTCATCATATCGGTTGTCATTATTACAATGCCGTGTTCTTGTAGAATTCAGCAGTATTCAAAGTGTGAGGCAGCATTACTAGTAAAAATATAATAATAACAACAACAACAATTTTATTTCATATAGCGGTTTTCTCCCAATGGGACTCAAAGCGCTTCACAATTACAATATAGTGTGCGGTACGGGTATACGCGGTATCGGAAATGGAACCAAGTTCCCCTTCCTCAAGCTCAGTTTACAGAGTCAATGTTGTTACTCACGGAGCCGCTCCTTCTCCCCTAGGCCTCGGATATAGTAGGCGCGTGTGACAGAGCACCTGTAGCTTGAGCGATCCGTGGCCTGTGAGATTTCTATGACGTGTGCGACAGGGAGGCGTGGCAGAGGCGGGGCTGTGACATCACGAGGTGGTTCGCCCTCATTGGCTGAGCCGCCAACTTGACCCGGCCGTCAATTGATAAAGTGGGAGGGGGAGCGAGAGAGGGGGTGGGGGGAGGAAGAGGGGGTGGGGGAGCGAGAGAGGGGGTGGGGGAGCGAGAGAGGGGGTGGGGGAGCGAGAGAGGGGGTGGGGGAGCGAGAGAGGGGGTGGGGGAGCGAGAGAGGGGGTGGGGGGACAAGAGGGGGGAGCGAGAAAGAGGGGGAGCGAGAGAGAGAGGGGGAGCGAGAAAGAGAGGGGGAGCGAGAAAGAGAGGGAGAGAAAGAGATAGGGAGCGAAAGAGGGGGGAGCGAGAAAAAAAAGGGGGGAGCGAGAAAAAAAGGGGGCAGTGAGAAAGATGGGCAGTGAGAGAGAAAGGGGGATAGTGAGAGAGAAAGGGGGATAGTGAGAAAGGGGGATAGTGAGAGAGAAAGGGGGATAGTGAGAGAGAAAGGGGGATAGTGAGAAAGGGGGATAGTGAGAGAGAAAGGGGGATAGTGAGAAAGGGGGCAGTGAGAGAGAAAGGGGGATAGTGAGAGAGAAAGGGGGATAGTGAGAGAGAAAGGGGGATAGTGAGAAAGGGGGATAGTGAGAAAGGGGGATAGTGAGAGAGAAAGGGGGATAGTGAGAAAGGGGGCAGTGAGAGAGAAAGGGGGATATAGAAGGAGGGGCAGAGAGAAGGGGAAAATAAACATGTTTGGCAGGAGCAAGTTGAGAAGTGGAGCATGTGGAGATGAAGCAGGGTGAGGAGGGGACATTTTTTTTTAATTGCTGTGTTTAAGGCATAGTGGGGGGTGGGGGAGGGGAAGAGATTTTCTGCACTATTTGTTTAGGGCTCTAGCACTAAATAGATTACAAGAGTTAAATTTTTCTCCTGACCTGCTCTCATCTAGTACAAAAAATACTTGCAATTTTCTTTTATAATAATTAACTGGAGTGCTGTTGAGGTGTGTCCAAAAGGACTAAAAGCAACAAAAGATCAATGCACAATTACAATATATCATTATTAGCTCTGTCTTATTACTTACTGTAGATCATGTTGCAGCAAAGCCTGCAAATCTTGAACAATTTTTTTATATTTTATTTAAAATGAGGGTTTTAGTTGCATCTTTTGGCCAGTGTCACAGAATAAGGGAAGTGTACAATCCCCGGTTTCCCGCGCCCATACATAAGGTTATGTAATCAGGCACCGACATTTAAAACAAATGAAAATCTGTAACAATAAAAATGTGTAAAATTGTTATCTTTTTTTTGCCTCCAGGAGCAAGAAATGTTGCGAACAGTTCAGTACGGATTCCCTGTGAGTGTCATAATACTACTGTAGCAATATTGCCTTGTGTGGCCTTAGGCAAAATCCCTCAGTAATAACTTGCATTTTTATCACACACACTCCCGGCACCAAATTTAATTCTAGAATTTCAGATGCACATAGCATATTGCTAATGACTTCAAAACTGTAATTCAAAATCACATCCGTGCTGCTTTGCCTGCATCTCTTTTCTTTGTTATACGAACCGGGGAAAGGTATCAGTATGACTAAAAGAACCATGCTGCACATTAGTGATTTACTATACCAGCTGTTACCGACTCTGGCAGAACGAAGACATTTGTACCAGCCTAAAACAGACGGGCCAAAAAACGCAGGAAAAAAAAGAGAAACTTGAAGATAATACAAATGAAAACATCTAAGCATTATGTGTGTAAAATAACTCCTCCTGTAACCACTCTTTACTAATCACTATTGGAAGTGGAACAGAATCTAGCAAAGAACCTTCATACACTGAAGCAGAGAGGAATGGTCCAAAGAACTCTCTAGAAGCAATGAAATTGGCAAGTGCAAGAGCTTAATCAACAGCCCTCATAGCTTAATTTCCAATTATGCACCTGCATTTTAAAGTATGGTAATAGTTGAAATCAGTTTTAAGCTTAGGAATGCCAAAAGGGCATGCATACACTTATTTTATATAAATATGAATGTACGAAGCAATGAACACAGAAATTAAAATACATGGAATTATACCGTGATAAAGTAGATTCATTGAAACGTTGACTTAGATTTGTATTTCTTCCCTTCCCTGGTGAAAAACAGGGTTTTTTTTATGTGGCTATACCCAATACTTGGGGAAAAGGTCAGACGAGTAGAATACAAAACTATAACCTGTACTGACTGCCCTACTGCCTTACATGAACGTCAAGAAACCAAAGCCTGGCAGACAGATCCGAATGCCCTGGTAGCCAGCTTTTCTGCTGCCGCGCATGTTCCTGCCCAGTGTTGGTCCTCCACGCCTTTCCCCTATATGTTCACGGTAGGTTTCGGTTGTAGGTCTGGGATGGGTGTCCTCCCAAGGCTCTTACACGAGCTCTGATACTGAGCTTCTTGGCGAGTAGCGGGTTATAAAAAGTTCTAAATAAATGCTTAGACAACTTATACTTTGTACTGATAACTGTATAGAAGACACCACAGACCTTCTCAGAATCTCAGCAGTAATAATGAATTACACCCTTAGTTGAGGCTGGTCACTATGGATGCTAGTGCCCAATACACTAACATCCCCCATGATAATGGAATATCATCCTCCAAGACATTTCTTCGTAAAAGGATGGACACAGAGGAGATTTCAGGACAGTACACTCATACAACTTGGGGAGTTCATTCTCAAACGCAACTTTTGCTTCAATGGAAGACATGTTTCTGCAGGCCATGGAGACAGCAATGGGGATAATATGCTAACCGCTTTATGGCAAACTTAGAAGAAATTTTTCCGCAAGCAACTAAAACATACCTTATCTGGATAAAAGGATACATTTCACTAAAACAGTTTTATAAAGATTACAACAAACTACATGTCACCAGAAAACTCACTCTAGAGTACCCCACAAACAGTATCTATCCACTTTCTAGATACTACTATAAGAGGATGAAAGAATTGACCGTGCAGTATGTAAAAAAACACAGACCGCAACAAATACCTTCATAGCACCAGCTTCACCCTAGCTACACAAAGAAACCAGTCATTTACAGCCAAGCCATCTGCTACCGTCATATCTGTTCTAATGAGTATATTATAAACAAACATCGATCCTCTCTTTTCAAGTCTGTAAGGAGCCCATGGAGGCTTGACTCACTGGCCGTGCCGCACGCCTCCTCGCCCGCTGTGGGGAGCGCATCGCGCGCAGCACCTACTGACGCACACGCTTCCTAAGCCGTGCACGCGCGCCGCCGTGGCCCGCCTCTGACTCCACCTACGGACACTCCTCGTCACACCCTACGACCCCACGCACGCTGCGCTTCACGGGCACATGCACGTACAGCTCCAGCTGACCGCAATACTCACCTTAGTGGCACCACACCTGTCCTACATCCAGCTTCCTCCTATCTTTGCTCCACATATGTCTGACGTCATCCCTTGGGACTCTCTCATTGGCTCTTGCTCCCTTATATTCTCAATCAGCCCTATGCTGATTGCGGAGCATAGACTTTCATTCCGTCATGCTTGCTACAACCTGCCGTTGCTGTGTTATCTTGTTCTTGTGCTTTTCGTTTGACCCTAGCTTTGACCCGGACTTCTGACCTATGGCATCATTGGACCTCTGCTCGTCAACTGGACTTATACTCTCTCCCCTCCTTGACCACGGCTTCGGACTTTGACTACTCTACTCTCTCTACTCTACTCTCTCCAACCCCTGACTATGGCAAGTACCTCCACTACCCTACACTCTCCTGCCCTGACCCAGCTACCAACACGACTCTGCAATCCGGACCTGCCCCTGCAGTTGTAGGGTGGCGGTTACATACATCCACACCTCAGCCTCGCGGTCTAGTCCGGTTTGTGGTAAGCACACGTGACAAAGTCAACAGGGATACTCACTGGAAAATACTGGCCAATAAATAGAATGTGCTGTAAGGATACCCAAAGAGAACTTTCTCAAATACAGAGAGAAAAACAACTGACTGGCCGTGTTTCCTTTGTCACCTACAATAATAGATCATCAACATTTAAAAACCTCATTAGGGAGCTACAACCAATGCTTACTGAGGATGAGATACTCTGAAATATATTTACTGTACTAAATATATTCATTGCGCCTCCAGTCATGGCCTAGAAACAACCATCTCCCTAACCTACTCATCAGAAACAGACTGCCATCTAGGGACATATCTACTACAGGTACTTCTCCTCGTCACAAGAAGAAATATGAAACCTGCAAACACAATTCCCCAGAAACTATAATCTACATTTAGGGACAAAAGAAGGTAAATTATAATTAATCTGCAAATCAAGAACTGAAGTATATCTTATCCAATGTAAGAAATGCCAAAATATCAAGTATGCTGGAGACACCAAACAAGCCCTCCACAAAAGAATGTACCACCACGGGTACACATATCTGACCCTTACACCGAAACACCAGTTGGTCAGCACTTTTCACAACCTGGGCATTCTACTAATGATTTATATCTGTGTAAGTACGATGAGATAATTCCAGCAATACTCATGACATAGTAACTGAAATACATCAGTACTTTTGACTCTAGGAAAATTGTCTTAAATCATAATGGTGAATTAATGGCTCACTAAGGAAACCTTTAATACAGCACATGCTAGATGTCTAGAGCCCTATTCACACAAGAATCTGCTCCCACCTCCCATTTATACCCAAGGACAATACCTCTGCCTCATTATAATAACCCTCTCCCTCACATGTGATCTGTCATGTACATACTTGCGCGTGTGTGAAAAGTGTTAACCACAACTAACTGCCCAGTTGCCTTGCTCACCTCCCTGTGGGTCACTGCAAATAAGTATTCACATCCTGCAAACTCTCCTACTACAGCTCAACCCCGTTATAGCGCAGTCCGCTTATAAACGTGGTCTAAACGTGTCTCCCGACGTGAGGACTTACCGGCATCTGCATTTCTCTCCTCTGCAGATGCCGCTAAGTCCTTGCGCGATCCCGGTTATAACGCGGTCTCATTCCATGGACCCCAATAACCGCGTTATAACGGGGTTCAGCTGTACTCCCAAATTACGCAGGAACAACCAGAATTAATTCAAGGGCTTACATGGTGGGAGGAGCTGATCATCCTGAAGAATTTACAAATTAACAAAAATCTAATTGAACAAAATGTCTTAAAATTAGGGCAATCCCTTAAAATTGCTATAGGTTAAATTCAATCTCAACAGAGGTATTTATTCCATTTTAAAATTTAAAGTAACAACAGGGTCTCACAGTCTTTGTTGCAGAAAGATGACAACATTACATGGTGTTAGACCGTTTGTAAAATAAAAATGGAGTAAAACAGAAAACGTGTACATTACCAGTGAAAATCCTGCAGTAGGTTCCCCTTAGGATGTAATGTTTTTAATTTAACACACACACACACACACACACACACACACACACACACACACACACACACACACACACACACACACACACACACACACACACACACACACACACACACACACACACACACACACACGTATCTGATTTATGTGGTTCACACACCAGTTCTTACTGTATAACCAACAACTATTTGATATGTGAGGCTCCAGATGCCTCGACAGGCCAATAGGGATGTGTGCGATGGCTGGGCACAAAATCTCTCTCCATGACAGTTGCCCAGCCACCAGAGAAAATGATGTTGCAGAACTATTTTGTACTGCACCGGTTACTTCCTCAGATTTGCCCCATATTCCTCCTACCTGCCTGGTGCTCACTAGGCAAGTAATGTAACTCTACAAGCCAGTAATATGTTCCCTGTGCCTTGGGATAGCTAGGCACTAAGGTTTTTCACTGTGTACCAAAATGTTTTCCCCATACTTGTACTGTATGTGTATGCCTGTAATGTGCTTTCTTATGTGTACAATGCATTCCAATTTACCTTGTAATGTATTGGACCTCTGTGAAAGCAGTGGTACTGCTATTTTCTAGTCACTCAGTATGTATGCCTGGGGAGGGAGATGTATGGACATGTTGCTTTGGCCTTTCCGGGCCGTGTGCAACACCTTTCACACTTTAGAATCTGGGTGGGTGTGAAAGTCTGTGTGTTGCCCAGATTGCCCGGCATCCTGCTAATTAAGGGAGAGTATAACCTCCCTTTGTCGCAGGGCCTCTCTCTCTGCTAGCCGAGTTCCTGGATTCAGTCTTGTTTCTTATGAGATCGGGTTACCTGCGTACATACAGCCTGGGTAAGGCTGTGTTTGCCCTACCTGGAGCAAGTCTGCCAGACTTTGTGAATTTTGTGCACTCAGTACCAGTACTAAGAGGACCCAAGGAGGAATGATAACTATGGCAGCATCTCTCATCTAGTAAGATTAGATGTTCCCCGTTGTCCCCTTGTGCCGTCACTCTATCATTGTGCATGTATTGTATGTGCGATTTAGCCGTTCGCTCCGGCTGAATAAACTCCAGTTTGTTAAACCTCCGTGTTCTGTCTGGCAATTCGAAGATCCGATCGTGACAATGTGTCCTGTCTGTCATTTGTCACTTTACCTCGACTAGGGTCATTTCTACAGCCCTCGGACTAAGCAGTTGTTTAATTTGACCTGTAATCAAGGAGTACAACATAGGCGTCAATGGGAGTTAATGGCCAAACTGGTGCTATAACCCTTACTGGCAATTGATGCATGGGCCCCTCAATGCCATATTCAAAGTATCTCTGACATATGTCACTTGTCCTAGCTGTCATTGTAGTATATCAGAGAAAGTTGGTTGTAAAATTGTTCTCTTAAGAAGACATAGTACAGCCTGAATAGTTTCATTACCAATTAAGCCATGAAACCAAAACTTTTTAGAACACAGAGACTCATGCAAAGCAGAATTTAAACACATATTTAGCGCGAAGGTTAACCCCTTGGTTGCCAAACTGCACACAACAGTTAACCTTTACAGAGCTTTATCATGACATCATTCATGGATGAATACAGCAAAGGACAATGCCTAATCTTCTGCCCATCTCACAGATTGCATTGTATGTCTTTATTTATATAGCGTCAAAAGTGTACTCAGCGCTTCACAAAGAATACAGTACAGCGAATTATAATAATAAAATAAGTGCAGCAAAATCAGACAATAGGAAAGAAAATCCCTGCCCCGAAGAGCTTACAATCTAAGAGGTTTAAAGGGAAACTTACAGAGACAGTAGGTGAGGGAGTAAGTGCTGTAGATGGCAGTGCTTGGTCACAATCGGTGGTAGGAGTGACTGAGTGTGGGACAATAGCCATGCAGGCTATTGGGATACTTGATTTAAGGATGGTCAGTATTACATGAAAAGGTTAACACCATTTACAGGGGAAGAGATGGCAGGGAGGCATGAGAGAGATCAGGTGTGTATGTCTGGCTTCAGGCTATGGGGAGATCCCCAGCAGCAGGAAGGAGTAAATTAAGGGTGTGAATAGAAGATTTTTGTGGGTATTTTTTGTTGTGGGGAGAGTTGTATAAATAATGGTGCAGTGGGGAGAGGGGATGTTGGAGAGAACAGAGACATTCACAAAGGAGTGAGAAAACAGTAAACAGAAAAAGCAGTAGGGGGGGGGGGCATAGTAAGATGCAGGAGGAGAGACTTCACAGGTAATGGAGGATAAAAGTGAACAAATAATCACAGATGTTAAAAGTGAATGTCTCACAGTAGCAAAGTTGTAATGCAGAGTCCAGATCTTCCTCCAATCTTCACCTCCAATTTCAACTCCAAAATTAACTCTTGCAGACATTTTTGATATGACACGTAAGATGGGACTCTTTTGATGTTACACAGCCATATGGCTCACAGCCAAGTTACACACTTAATTGCCATAATCACATGCATTTGACTAACTCTTAAGGGAGGGGGTTGCCTAATCAACTCAGACATACCAAATAGTTAATTAGATTATCAATTCTCTCTCAATTGATAGGCGTCAGCTCACAGGCACAGACACATACCAAAGATTAAGACCATTGCTGTGATAAACCTCGTGCGCTATGTACGTAACACTCCCCCCTCCCCCATCTTCAGCCCAGATATCAAATCTGATGGAGACCTCTTCAAAAGCTGATGCACAAGATAACCTTGCATGCTCGATATGTTGGTCCTTTAAAAAGGTATCACACCCTGTGAAGTATCTACTCTTTCTGACCAATACGACTACTAGCCCCCTTTATTGCCTTCTAGAAGTCAATCTTATTTTTCATATTTTTTGTGAACCAATTAATCAGTGTTTGTTTGGCACAGAGTATAAATCTAGATCAGTGTAAAAACAATGATGCTGCAGTCTGTAAAGAAACAATGCTAACTGGAGCAACATGCCACTAAAAAAAATCAAATCAGTTTGCCAAATGGCTTTTTTTCAAGCTTCATGTGCGTCAAGTCAAACATAATGAAGCTTTACATTTCGCCTTTAATCTAAATTCTTATGACTATAACCACACAAAATCCTCTCTGCCAGCAAGTGGGAGCTAATAAGTAGCAGTGGGCTCATTAAAATATTAGGAGTATGAGAAAGCCAAGAATTGTTTGTAAGCATTGTGTAGTGTAAAATATGTCTTTAGAACAAACGTGTTTCTTCTTCGATTAGACATGCACGACAAAGGCTAGTTTTACATTTTCTCTGAGAAAGGCATCCTTGGGGTGAAGGTATTGATGCAAAACTTTTTTTTGGGGGGGGTGGGGGGGGGCGGGTTTAAGAAAACCTGTGTAGAAACATATTACTAGAGGCTTTCTTGGTAATACAAACAATTTGTGATGAAAAAAAAGGAATTTAAAAAAAGCATTGTGACCAAATTCAGCTCCTTGCATAACTACAGTATTGTGTACAAAACGAACGATTTAAACTATAACTGGAAATCCCGCCCGATTAATTTTTTTGGGCCCAGCATTACTTTCAACCTTCTTCGCTCCTAAAATAGTAGCAATTATGTCGCTCAAATAAAATATCGCAATAAAAAGCCGCAAGATCACGCATAGATGGTTCAGATCCAGTTCACATATTACTCCATGACAAGAAATAAAATCGCAGGAATTGAGTGGCCACAGAGCTAGCAGTCCAAATGTATGTTATGATTATAATAGTACTGACGGTTACTATTTCTGCTTTGCAACATTATAGTTCCCAAGTAATAAATATATTCTGTGTGCTATGACAGACCTACTTTTTAAATAAATGGAGTTATGTTTCTTCATCTACTCGTTCCACTCACTCACCAAAGCCATTAGAGACTACTTTATATCTGCGCTGATGCAGAAATGACAGTAAGAATGTGCAGTATACGTAAGGCGTATCATACATTTTGATTATTTCCGTGTCCTCGTACATGATGTCTGTGTACAGGGTTAAAAGGAGCAATCCAAGCTATATTTTTTCAAACATTTTTCATTACCCAGGATTGAAGAAAGTGCAGGATGCACCGCCGTTTTTCCTGCACTTTCTTCAATTGTTCCTTGGTAGGAGCACGCTGGACAGGACCAGGATATCCCCAAGGTCAGCAGTGAGTAATTCATTTACTTCATTTATGTGATCAGTCCCACACACGGTTACCTAGACCACCACACAAGACTTACCTATATGGCTAGTGGCAAAATCTATGGGAGTGTGTTCAACGTTGGACTATTTGGAATCCTGGGTCTTATGAACTGTCTTATGCTATGAAGATGTTTATATATATATAATGACCAAATATTGCCTACTCCTGGTTAGCATCACAAGTGGGAATTAACCCTCCCCTTCCCTTCTATATTACCCAGGATTGAAGCAGGTGTCTCCGGAGCTAAACCCTATTAATTTCAGCTACAAGGACCCTGTGCTTCCGGAGATACTTACCTCCGTAGTAGGTGACGGTGGCCACACTGGCTGAGCTAGCTGGGATTTAAAGTTTAAAGCTCCCGTGTCACACGGGCCAACTGGATGATGTCATGCTTACCTATTGACCCACAGGGCGAACATTACGTGGTCCCTGGTAGCCGAGCAGAGCGGCTACCAGCACCTCCTACGGAGGTAAGTATTGGGCCACCAGAGCTGAAATAAATGGGATTTACGTTGTGGAGACCCCCTGCTTCAATTTTGGGTGAAAAAACAACCCCAAAAAAATGGGTTGCCACTTCAAATAGAAGCTTCAAAATATAGTTGCCTTATTTCTCTAACCTTGCTGGTAATCTCAAGTGTCCTGATATCATCTCGCAGTCAATATAGCACAAACAAGTAGTAGGACTGTCGCGCTAGGGATATGCATCACAATATATATATAGAGTAATGAACTCAGAGCTACTTTTATTTTCACCTTTTTGTCATCAGAATACACAACGTTTTGGGGGGAATTTCCAATACCTGATGAAGGGAGGAGTTTCCCCTGGTGCTAGGGTGACCAGATGTCCCGGTTTAGCCGGGACAGTCCCGGTTTTTTTAAGGTCTGTCCCGGCTGCCCGACATTCTTTAAAATGTAGCTTTTTTTGTGGATGTCCCGGTTTTGACCATAAGAGCAGGGGGGCAGCAGAGAGCAAGAATACAGGGAGGAGAGCAGAGGCTGTGTCTGAGCTGCAAAGGGTGGGGGCGGGGTTAGTGTCAGCAGAGCCCCGACAGTGAGACAGTGAGACAGTGAGACAGTGAGACAGTGAGAGCTTCCAGTGTCTGCTGCCAGGGCTCAAGATGGCTTCCCCTCCCCCCCAATGTTCCACAGAGGCAGGTAGATACACACACACACACACACACACACACACACACACACACACACACACACACACACTCTATAGGGAGACAGAAACACAGAATGGGGAGGGAGACAGAAACACAGAATGGGGAGAGAGAGACACACACAGCATGGGGAGAGAGAGACACACACAGCATGGGGAGGAGACACACAGCATGGGGTGAGAGACACACAGCATGGGGAGAGAGACACACACAGCATGGGGTGAGAGACACACAGCATGGGGTGAGAGACACACAGCATGGGGAGAGAGACACACAGCATGGGGAGAGAGAGACACACAGCATGGGGAGAGAGAGACACACAGCATGGGGAGAGAGAGACACACAGCATGGGGAGAGAGACACACACAGCATGGGGAGAGACACACACAGCATGGGGAGAGAGAGACACACACAGCATGGGGTGAGAGAGACAGCATGGGATGAGAGACACACAGCATGGGGTGAGAGACACACAGCATGGGGTGAGAGACACACACAGCATGGGGTGAGAGACACACACAGCATGGGGTGAGAGACAAACAGCATGGGGTGAGAGAGACACAGCATGGGGAGAGAGACACACACAGCATGGGGAGAGAGAAACATACACAGCATGGGGAGAGAGACACACACAGCATGGGGAAAGAGGGAGACACCGCATGGGGAAAGAGAGAGACACAGCATGGGGAAAGAGAGAGACACAGCATGGGGAAAGAGAGAGACACACAGCATGGGGAAAGAGGGAGACACACAGCATGGGGAAAGAGGGAGACACACAGCATGGGGAAAGAGAGAGACACACAGCATGGGGAAAGAGAGAGACACACAGCATGGGGAAAGAGACCGCATGGGGGGGGAGACCGCTTGGGGGGGGGGGGAGACAGCATGTGGAGAGGCACACACACACAGCATGGGGAGAGAGACACACACACACACAGCATGGGGAGAGAGCAACACACAGCATGGGGAGGGAGACACACACACACAGCATGGGGAGAGAGTGACATACAGATAATGGGAGAGAGACAGAGAATGGAGGAGAGAGAGGCACAGAGAATGGGGGAGAGAGAGACACACAGAGAATGGGGGAGAGAGAGACAGAGAATGGGGGGAGAGACACAGAGAATGGGGGAAAGAGACACAAGAGAATGGGGAAAGAGACACAGAGAATGGGGAGAGAGACACACACAGCATGGGGTGAGAGAGACAGCATGGGGTGAGAGAGACAGCATGGGATGAGAGACACACAGCATGGGGTGAGAGACACACAGCATGGGGTGAGAGACACACACAGCATGGGGTGAGAGACACACACAGCATGGGGTGAGAGACAAACAGCATGGGGTGAGAGAGACACAGCATGGGGAGAGAGACACACACAGCATGGGGAGAGAGAAACATACACAGCATGGGGAGAGAGACACACACAGCATGGGGAAAGAGGGAGACACCGCATGGGGAAAGAGAGAGACACAGCATGGGGAAAGAGAGAGACACAGCATGGGGAAAGAGAGAGACACACAGCATGGGGAAAGAGGGAGACACACAGCATGGGGAAAGAGGGAGACACACAGCATGGGGAAAGAGAGAGACACACAGCATGGGGAAAGAGAGAGACACACAGCATGGGGAAAGAGACCGCATGGGGGGGGAGACCGCTTGGGGGGGGGGAGACAGCATGTGGAGAGGCACACACACACAGCATGGGGAGAGAGACACACACACACACAGCATGGGGAGAGAGCAACACACAGCATGGGGAGGGAGACACACACACACAGCATGGGGAGAGAGTGACATACAGATAATGGGAGAGAGACAGAGAATGGAGGAGAGAGAGGCACAGAGAATGGGGGAGAGAGAGACACACAGAGAATGGGGGAGAGAGAGACAGAGAATGGGGGGAGAGACACAGAGAATGGGGGAAAGAGACACAAGAGAATGGGGAAAGAGACACAGAGAATGGGGAAAGAGACCCAGAGAATGGGGGAGAGAGAGACCCAGAGAATGGGGGAGAGAGACACACAGAGAATGGGGGAGAGAGACAGAATGGGAAGGGTTGAACGAGAATGGAGGGATGGGAGGGGGAACGGGGATGGTGGGGGGCAGGGATCGGAATGAGAATGGAGGGATTGGGGGAGAGATGGGGGGAGAGACACACAGCATGGGGAGAGAGACAGCATGGGGAGAGAGAGACACAGCATGGGGGGCGGGGATGGGAACGAGAATGGAGGGATGGGGGGAGAGAATAGGCTGTGTGTGTGAGCGGCGGAGAGACATAAAGGAGGCATAAAGCGCAGTTGATGATGTCATTTGTTTTATAAATATATATTTTTAATGTGCCTCGGTTTTTACTTTTGTAAATCTGGTCACCCTACCTAGTGCAGTAGTGTAACTACTTGTTTGTGCGAGGTACAACCTATACCACGAGGGTGCCTCAAGTGCCATCTAGTTTGCAGATTTTATTTGGTGTTTATTTTCGGAAAAGTTAGACAAAATGGCCCAAACCTCTAGTGCACCCTATTCTTTATTTGCTGTACAGTAGTTCTGCAGTCCTTGACAATTAAAGTGTCTGTCACTGCACAGAATAGAGACAGGAAATAATTATTACGTCTCTACGATTTGCATTACAACATTACATGAATTTACATGAATTAAGCTTCGTTGCACATCAATCAAAATGCAGAAGAAAAAGCAAAGTGTGCGCATGGTTTAATCTGCATATATGAGAGTAGTAAAAACTGAAAAGAAGAAAGTGAGAGGAGAATAGCTGAAAATACAAATTAGGTTCTCTTTGCGATGACTAAATTACAATCAAAATGCCTTTGTAGAATAGCATTCTGTAATAGAATACTCTTGGCTGTTGGCTGATGGATTTCCCCTCACTCTTTATAATTAAAGTAATCTAAAACAATTGTGGGGAATATATTCCGCACTATGCACTTGCCATGCATCTCAGTCCGTATACATTATAAGCACAATTCATTTGGTTTCTAACTCCACCAGTGCCTCCTTAAATGCCTTTCAGCTGCAGATCCCTACAAATGAAATAAGACATCCAAACCAAGCAAGTGAAGAGGAACACGTTTTAGCTAACGGGTTCTGATGATGTCGTTCGAAGCCACTCCACTTGCAGGCTGCAAAATCCACCTCAAAATTCAGATGCAGCATGAGAGCCTCAGAGAACAGACAATGTGTATTCATTGAATTTACAGTTGAAACATATGCTTTGTTTCAGTTGAGTTAGACAGGGTGCTTAGAACACAGGCTACTTGAGTTTGCAGTTGCTTCTGTATCCTTATAACCTAGATTTATATTCTAGCTTTTGCATGTGCATGTGCCTCAACCAGAATGAAGCTGAGAAAAAAGCAATTGCTTGTAAAGGAGAATATGCCACTGATACATGGGGATTAGTGAATTTGATTTGCCAAATAGGATGGAGCTGCCCTTTGCTGATGGAAGTTGTGATGAGTAGAATGTACAGCTGTATTCATAAACTAACAGTCCTACAGTCAGGATAAATAGTAACAGGTTTATTGCTGTCACTTCTGCTTCTAACTCCTGCAGTCTGACACATCCATGTGTCACTAAGATGTGTCCTTAGCCAACCCCAACTTCCTTGGTATATCTTCTCGCTCTATGTTCTCATTAAAAATCACTGCGCATTAAGGTAATAGTCTAGAGTAGACCAGGAGGGCAATACGCTCACTTAATTCCTCATCATGTCAGTAAGCTTGTAAGTATATTTATCATCCTCAATCAGGGTAATAGATTAATCTGCTGGAGGCCTAAGAGAGTACAGTTCTTCACTCGAGCTCCTTGCTCCCTTTGTTCTAGTAGTGTTAAATCTTGCAGCACCAATAAAACGTGGACTCCCTGTGCGTCCTCAAACACAAAAGGCCTGATCTATACAGTACTGTACCTCATGCTTCTGAGGCATATTCAATAGACTAGGAAATTGCACCACTAACACCACCTATTCCTTACTTGAATGTAGGTCTTAGTGACTCTCAGTAGAATGCCCAGACTGAGGAAACAAGTCATAATAAAAGAATCTTGTGAACCATACAGGGGGTTATGCATTAAACCGTCATTATTGCTGATCAGGTCATTCCCAGTGACTTCAAGAGGAAGTTTCCATCCATTAGTGCCCTACACAACACTATCTCCGTTGATGAAAAAAAATCCCTACACTTATATCTCTAAAAGGTAGTGATTTAAAATGTCTACAAAACGTATATAAGTAATCAAACAAGTTATAAGTAAAAAGGTGACAACCCCTACACTGTACAGTAATGATAAAAAACCATTATGCACACTCCCGTCTCAAGCAGGTCCCCAAATCTGCCTTACTGGAACTCTCAGCGTACAATGCTTCCACTCCAGCCAGGGATTTTGGGTAACAACATGCAAATTAGCATAGGTAGAGCACTCATGATTTGTTTTCATACATTTTAAGCTTATGCCTGCAGTTTCACACAGCTTTTAAAGCAAAATATGTGTCAAAAATGTGCATGGCCAGAAAACCCGCACACAGACAGTTGTTTCAACCTCTGCGTCTCATCAGTTTGAGGATTGGCCAGCAACCATCCAAACTGATGAGATGCAAAGGTTGAAACAACTCTGTGAGCGGGTTTACTGGCCCTGCACTTTGAGTGCTCATTTGCATGTCATTATCCAGATTCCCTGGCTGTAGCAGAAGCACTGTATGCTGTGTGAAAATGGATGCTCATAAATGTACTTTATCAAAATGTATATAATATATACTATGACTGTTCTAATTTATTTGTGTATTGGGAGAATTTGCTATTCCCAAGACGACTAAAAACCAGCACATATGCCCTTCAAAGAGTGAACCTATGGGGGTGTATTCTAGTAGCTTCAATAAGTGACTTATCAAGCATTTTGGGCACGTCTCGAACAAGTTTGCAAGTGTAGCCATTCAGAAAGCTAGCCACCCCCTCGACACCCCAACCCCCCCCCCCCCCAACACATACAGTACAGTAATGGGTAAAAATCCCTATCATCCAGATCTGGATAATAGCTAATGTGCCCATTAAAAATAAAACATCCAGCCAGCATAAAGTAAATGGAAATTGTACTTACCCCTGCCAGGATGAAGGCTGCCCTCATACTCATCACCGTCCTCCTCCGCGGGACTCAACATTAAAATAAATAAAAAAACACATCTGGCCACTAACCCCTTAATTACCTTAGCGGTTAGTAACCACTATTGTAATTAAAGGGGTAACCCCTCCCCCCGATACCTACCCTGGAGGCTTAACCACCTTTCCTGGGGAAATTACCCCCACCTCCTCTTTCCCCATCATCACACATACAAATGGGCATTTGCCAGAAAATGCATTGATTGTTACTGTGCTTATCTATACCCAGAAATAGGCATAGATAAACACATTGGCACTCAATGAGCATCCTAAAAAAAAAATACACAATTAAAAAAAAATACAAATCAATGTGTTTCTTATCCTTTGCCGGATTTACCCTCGTCATCCTACTGCAGCACCAACTCTTGACCCACGACGCAATGCTCAACAGCCTGATCTGCAGATGTCCATTATTCTCTGTTGATTGAAGAGACGTCTTCGGTAAGTTGTTCCTTTCTTTTCTTCTTTCTTCTCTTCTTTGTAATCCAAAGGAGTCCGGAAATATGGATCTGACTGCTTCTTGGGGTCAATTGAGATGGGGCAGGCCTTACACAGTATAAGGCCTGTGATGTCACATTTGGTTGATACATGGCACACCCCCAATCCGATTGGTAGGTGTACCATGTGACAGCTTTCATTTTTCTGTTAAGGATGGGATGTCATCTTAAAGGGAGCCAATCATGTGACATATGCTTCCCTCCCTTTAAAATGTCACTTCTGCAAAAAAAAAAAATGGAAGCCATCACATGGTACACCACCCAGTCGGATTGATCATGAGATGCCTTTCCCTTTTTGGAGTGCTGTGACGTCATCAAAAAGGGAGGGAGGCATGCTACCTGATTGGCTACCTTCCTTCCCTTTTTGATGACATCACAGCACTCAGGCATCAGGCATCACATTGGTAGATATACAATCTGATTGGTTGGTGTACCATGTGATGGCTTCCATTCTTTTTTTTGTTGCAGAAGAGACGTCATCTAAAAGGGAGGGAAGCATATGCTACCTGATTGGCTGGCTTCCCTCCCTTTAAGATGACATCACATCCTTAAAAAAATAATGGAAGCGGGCATATGGTACACCAACAAATAGGATTGGGAGTGTACCATGTGTCAACCAAATGTGATGTCACAGACCTTATACAAGGCCTGTACTGTCTCATTTGAGCCCAAGAAGCTGTAGGATCAACATCTCCGGGCCTCTCTGGATTACAAAGAAGAAAAGAAAGAAGAAAAGAAAGAAGAAAAGATGGAAAGAAACAACTTACCAGAGATGTCTTTTCAGTCAACAGAGGATGATGGATTTCTGTGTATCAGGCTGTTGAGCATTGCGACATGGGTCAAGAGTTGGTGCTGCAGAAGGATGACTAGGTGAATCCGGCAAAGGTAACAAACACATTGATTGCATTTTATTTAATTGTGTATTTTTATTTTAGAATGCCCATTGACTGCCAATGCATTTATCCATGCCCCTTTCTGGGTATAGATAAGCACAGACAATCAATGCATTTTTTGGCAAATGCTTGTATTTATTTAATTATGTATTGTATTTTTTGTTCGTTTTTTTTAAGGTTGTCCATTTATTGTCCTTGTGACAATCTATGCCCATATTGTAGGTATTGTTTACCACAGTCACAATCAATGGGTAGAGAGGGTGGGGTTAGGTGCTCCGGGGAGGGTAGTTAGGCCTCCCAGGTGGGTAGCGGGGGAGGAGGGTTAATCTCTTAATTACCATAATGGTAAGGTGATTAAGGGGTTAGTGGCCAATAGTTAGTTTTTTATTTTAATGTTGCTGCCCACGGAAGACGCAGAGGAGGATGAGGACAGCCTTAATCCTGGCAGGGGTAAGTACAACTTTAATTTACTATATGCTGGCTGGGTAATGTTTTATTTTTAATGGGCAAAGCGCTATTATCCAGATCTGTATATATGAATGTTGGCCATTATTGTCCTGGGGGGGAGGAGGGGAGGGTTGGGAATAGAGGGGGTGGTAGTAGGGTTTTTGTATTTTAATGTTTCTTTGGGTAGAGAGGGTGGGTGAAGGGGGGGTAGTTGCCCCAGGGTGGGTGGTTAGGCCTCTAGGGTGGGTAGTGGGATGGGGTTAACCCCTTCATTACCCTAGCGGTTACCACCCCTATGGTAGTGAAGGGGTTAACTCCTCCCGCAACCTTCACGGTAGGCCTAATCACCCACCATGGGGCAACCACCCCCTTCACCCACCCCCACTACCCTAAAGAAACCAGGTACTCTGGCTTAACCCCTTCATTACCTTAGCGGATAGCCACTAAGGTAATGAAGCTGTTATTATTTATTTTAATAACAGTATTGAAGCAGAGGGTCTCCTGAGCTGAACCGCATTAATTTCAGCCCCATGGACCCCCTGCTTTTCGAGTTATAGACCCGGTATGGGGTGCCAGTATCACCCTGCATCGTTTAAATCTCCTGCGTCACGTGAGCGGAAGATTTAAACTTTGCGAGGATACCGGCACCCCATCCAGGGGGCCTGAAACTCAGAAAATAGGGGGTTTAGCTACGGTTTAACTTGGGAGACCCCTGCTTCAATACTGTATTAAAATAAAGACAGGGCGATCACCTGTGAGAGCTCTGCAGCGAGATGCAGCTCTCTCTGTGCAGTCTTACAGAATGCTGGCAGACCGCACGGACAGAACTAAGAAAAAGTCTGAGATAAGGTCACAGCTATCCCGAGCGGTATTGGCATTTTCCTACCTCACGGTTTCTGACACGCGATAACTCTTTCTGAATACCGTGATAACACAAATGTCAGACCGTGAGGTAGGGTCATGCCAAACCAAACAATTATTTTACGCACGGCTAATTTTTATGAAAATGTTCTATCCTCTTACTACACTACAGGTCCTCTGTAAATTACAATATAATGCTTGTTTACAGCAATTTTTTAATCACTCCATTCAACATTATTGCTTTAAAGTTATAACAGTGATAGTATAAGGGAGCAAATACACCAGCTGTGCATCAGCAAATGTTATTTCCTTCAGTAGAAAAGTGTATCGAGGTGTAGTAATAAGGCATGTTGTTTATCCAAGTCACTGCCAGAGACCTTTAATGTCCCCCTTTTCAGTACATACAAATGTACATAATATAATACAAACACACAGATATGTAGGGCCGACCGTTCTAACGCATCTGTGAATGGGACTGTTGTTCAATAAATGTTACATATTCATGTACATAGTTTAAAAGCAATAATATTCTATACATTAAATATGTATGTAATGAAGCCAGGGCCGATTCACAGAATACATGGAAAATTAAACATTTCATTAAAAATTTATGTTAAGAGCTATGTCATGAAATGATTTGTTATTGGCTTTCAAGCATATCCTAAATAGCTATGAGAATAATTAATTCAAGGAAATGGAAGTTGATTTCTAAAGATACAAGTACAGTAGATACTGTGTCAAATGCAGATAAGTTTAAAAAAAAAAAAATAAAAATAAAAAAAATATATATATATATATATATATATATATATATATATATATATATATATATATATATATATATATTTATTTGCATCGCTGCCAGTGGTTTATTTGGTGCTGTTTTTCCTTATACA
Source organism: Ascaphus truei (assembly GCF_040206685.1). Taxonomy (NCBI): domain Eukaryota; kingdom Metazoa; phylum Chordata; class Amphibia; order Anura; family Ascaphidae; genus Ascaphus; species Ascaphus truei. The sequence goes on along the minus strand of NC_134487.1, from coordinate 100,813,998 downwards.
GTACAAGCACAGAAACAATAATACCAAGGTATAAAAACATTTGATGGAAAGGTTATACTGCAAAATAGAGCAGATGCAAAATTAATTTACGGCGAGAGGTAATTTGACATTCATTTTTCAAAGGACGAGAAATTCTTATTATTTGAAGATGATGGGAAAAAAATATTGCCTGCCTGCAACTTACTTTTCATATGAACAATGTAATGAAAAAATAAATAAGCCTTATAATTTACACAAATGAAAGCAAGTGTAGTGTGTAACAATTATTCTCTGCTGTTCTCACATTCAATTCCCTCAACAATCACACACACTCTTCACTGTTAATGTAACCCACTAAGCAATGTTCACTAACAAGGCATATTTCCAAAAAGGTCATTATACTTTTAATTAAGAACTGTAAATCTTTATATTGTGTGGGTAAATATGTGTACTTCCAGATGTGTGTTGATTTCTGCATCAAAGGATCAAACAGCAGATGACCTTTGATGCATGCTGGTAATAATTCAAATATCAGTCTGAACTACAGTATGAAATGGAATCCCTGTGGGGGAAGAAATAGGCGGTGCACTGCTGAAAAAACTGAGGCTGGATTGCTCAAAGGTCAATTAAAAATATTTATTGGGGGGGGGGGCGTGGCCAACTGCCAAACAGAGTGGATGTGCAGAACCTGAGCTCCGGGCCCCAGTGCTACAAAGAGCCCTATATTGCCCTCTAAAACGGCGGGGAAATAAACCCATTTATAAAATCAGATGATCACGGTGCCATAAATTACTCTGGCAGGATAAAAAAAAACGCAGAGAAGAGAGATAACCTGACGTGCTTGCACTCACAAAATACCAGGGTTGAAAATCCAAGATGGCGCCGTTCTGCGCTCTATAAGAAATAAAATATAAATAAAATAGAAGAAAAGAAAGTGAAGAGTCAGAGGAGCGGAAAATACCCACCTGTAGGTGGTCGGCAGGGGGAGAAACCACCAGACGGGGACCCCCGTGCGTATCAAGAGAGCTGGTGGGGCGGGAGGCACGGCGGCCATCTGGTTTTGGCAGGCAGCCAAATTGCGGGCAGACCCTGCGTGCTCCGAAGGTCGGGCGATCGTGGTTGGTGCAGGGGAGGTAAGCAGAGACCCTACCTGTCTGTCAAATGAACGACAGAGGAGAGGCCCGGCCCGGGACCCAGCGCTGCCTCACAGAAATAAAAATAAAATTAAGCAGATGGACAGCATCTAAAATGGCCGCCATTGCCCTGTGACCGGGTAGAGAGGAGGGGGAAACTGTACACTTAGGCTTACCTCGATCCCTACTAGTGGGGCTGGTTGAGCGCTACCCCCCTGTCCTCCTGCACCCCTGCTCCGCCCTCCTGCACCCCCGTTGTGGAAGGGGAACAAGACAGAGCTGCAACCTGAATTGAAGCTGCCCTGCTCTGTGCGTTCCAGCCTGTGTTCTAGCCGGATCCAAGATGGGCACCGCCGGCTGGTCTTAAAGGCACAGTGTCCCCAGAAAAGCAAACAAGTACAAAAACACAAAAAAAACAGCTTGACCTTAGTTAAGGTGCTACTGAAGCATAACAGTATAACAAGTAACATCCAAAAACATTCATAAGCATTTAAAAACAGCTATACAGGCGCACACGCGGCGGCTGAGCGGATGCAAGCATGAAAGCTGAGCTCCGTACACGGCCGGCAATAAATGAATAAATAAACCATAAAGCGGGGGTTTCCGGTGACGCCATCTGACATGGTGATGTAGTCGAGGAGTTCTGCGGACCAACCAGAATAATTTAATCAATTCGAGCTCTTCCACTCAAATTTCCCCTACTTGGTGCGGACCCCTTGAAAGGGCAATAACAGGAGAATGTCCAAACAACTTAAGAAACCCGCGAACCAAGCGGTTACGAAGTATTTCTCCCTGCCGCAGAAAAGCCCTGAGATCCCGGCAGAAAACCAAGATGGAGCCGGAGCACGAGGCTCACATACTGCACAAGGCAAGGGAGCACGGCCTAAAGAAACCCTCCCGACGTAGGAACCCGTCACGAGAGCATACCTTGAGGATCTCATGGCATCCATGCCTGCACAATTACACGAATCCCTCCAGGCTGATATTAAGACAGCGGTCCTGGATCTCAAGCAGGAAATATCAGGCCTCACAGAAAGAACGACAAGCCTGGAGGGCAGACAAGAGGAGTCCCTACAACACCAGTCTGAGGCTGACGACGAAATCCGGAGACTAGGAGAAGAAATTTCTAAAAAAAAAAATTCCCCCAAACATTTTTATTAGGGAGTATACAGAGTTACAGGCATATTAGAAGTTACAACATTCTAATATAAAATGGATTTTTCAACATATAGGATAGAAAAGGATATCGCCAAGAGAGGCGGGACCTCCGGGCCACGTAGTGGCCCAGTATGAAAGAGGTCTGAAAAAGAGAGGGAAAGAAGAGGGGGAGGGGGGAAGGGAAGGGTGGGGTGTTGTCCCCACCTCAGTTGCTGCGGGCCATCTATCTGTATAGACAGCTAGATTTTCCACTTGGTTTCCGGTCGGGCGGAGTTATTGGGATTGGATCAGTGGCTCAGCCAAGGTTCCCAGACCTTATAGTGTTCCTCAGTTTTGCGCTTGAGGAATGCCGTTAGTCTCTCCATCAACATCACTTCATTCACTCTTCTCTTAACCATCTGCTTGGAGGGGGGTAGTGTCTTTTTCCAGGAGAACGCCACTGCGCATCTCGCCGCTGTTAGAATGAAGGAGATTAATTTCCTAACTGGGCAGTCAATTTCCTTTATTGGCCTGCCGAGTAGGTAGGTCAGTGGGTCAATGGGAACCGTGAGGCCGGTCAGTTCCTGGATTAAAATTTGTATTGTGAGCCAAAAATTCAGAATTTTTGGACATGTCCACCACATGTGGCCCATGTCGCCTCTCTGTCCACAGCCTCTCCAGCATAAATCCGATGCCAGGGGGTAGATTTACTTTAATCTTACTGGAGTAAGATACCAGTGAAACATGATTTTGTAAATATTTTCTTTCTTTGTGGTACAAATGGAAGTTCCTGAAGCCGAGTCCCATATATCTTCCCAATCCTCTCTATCTATATCTATGTTCAATACCGCCGCCCACTTGAGCATATAGTCATGTTGTATCTCCAAACCAGCGTAGATTTTAGATATTAAACCTTTTTGAAGTGTACCAGTCTGACACAGCATCTCAAAGTTTGTGAGAGGGGGAAATTCAAATTTTGGGGACAGCTGTTGGAGAAAGTGCCGAATTTGGAGATATTTAAATGAGCCTAATTCTGGCGCATTATATTTGGTGCGTAGATCTTGAAAGCTCAGCAGCCTTCCACCGCTCAGTAGGTCAGCGACCGCCTTGATCCCCTTTAATCTGAATTGTTCAAACTGTTTTGGTTCACACCCTGGGGGCAACTTGGAGTTGTTTTGGATCGGGGTAAGCTGTGTTCCTGTGGATGAGAGTTTGAACTTGGTTTTACATTTCAAACAGACTTCCCAAGTATGCCTCATCGCACCCAACTCAAATTTGTGCGCCGACCTATCACCTCTATCTAAACTCCAGAGGCAGGCCGGCAGAGAAGGCGTTTTGGTGTAGTGGGACTCTATGTCTAACCAACAATATTGGCCCGGGTCTGCGTTCCACACTACGGCTTGTCTCAGTTGGGCAGGTTGGTAATATTTTAAAATATCTGGCACCCCCAGGCCTCCTCTTGTTCTCGGTGACATAAGGACTGACCTAGCGACCCTGGGTCTTTTGCCTTTCCAAATGAAATTAAACAGTCTGTTCTGAATGTTTTTTTAATTCAGAGCCAGGGACATGGATCGGGAGTGTCTGGAAAAAGTATAACAATCTAGGGAGTATATTCATCTTAACCGAGATCATTCTCCCGATCCATGAGATCTGGTAACTTTCCTATTTGTCCAGATCCTTTTTAATTTTCCCGAACAAAGACGGGTAATTGTGTCTATATAACGATTGGTAGCTACCTGATACATTCACTCCCAAGTATTTAATGTAAGAGGAGCTCCATCTGTAATTGAAATTTAATTTGAGCAGTTTAGCTTCCGGCTCTGGTACTTTTAGGTTTAGGGCTTCAGATTTGTCGTTATTAATTTTATAATCCGAAATTTTGCCGAAGTCTAACAGTTCTTTATGGAGATTGGGAAGGGATGTCTGGTGATGGGTTAGGGTTAGAATAATATCATCGGCAAATAACGAGATTTTGTAATTTGTTTCGCAAATTAGTACGCCCTGAATATTTACGTTGTCGCGGATTTTGGCTGCTAGGGGTTCGATAGTCAAAGCGAAGAGGTGTGGAGACAGGGGACACCCCTGTCTTGTGCCGTTTTTAATTTCAAATTTCTCTGCTGTACCTCCCGGGAGTTTGACCACCGCCGAAGGGTTTTGGTAGAGTGCCCGGACCCCCTTGAGAAACGAGTCTCTGAAGCCGAATTTCTGCATAGTTTTGTCAAGAAATAGCCAATCGATTCTGTCAAACGTCTTCTCTGCGTCTTAACTCAAAAGAACTGCCTTGGTGTTTGTGAGGTTAATGTGGTCTACTATATTTATTATTTTGCGGGTGTTATCTGAGGCTTGGAGGCCTGAGACAAACCCTACTTGGTCAATGTTTATGAGTCTGGGCAGGATAGGGTTTAGTCTGTTTGCCAGTATTTTGCTGTATAGCTTGAGGTCGTTATTTAACAAAGAAATTGGGCGGTAACTCCCACATTGCATCGGGTCTCTGCCTTCCTTATGAATAATCGCAAGGTTAGCTAGGGACATCGATGCTGGTATGGGATTAACCTCCAGAAAGGAATTAAACAGGTTCAGTAGGTGGACTGATAGGGTCGGGAGGAACCTTTTGTAATAGACATTGGTGAAACCATCAGGGCCAGGGGCTTTAGAGATTTTTAGTGCTTTTACTGCGTCTGCTAATTCTTCTTGTGTTATTTTCCTGTTAAGCATTTGGTTTTCCTCCTCTGTTAGGGATGGAAGGTCACATCTATCAAGATAATCTTAAATTGCTATAGACGCTGACGCCCTTCCTTTCTCCTCTTGAGTTCTGAGATTGTATAGTTTAGTGTAAAATTTAGTGAACTCGTCTGCGATTTTTTTATCATTATATAATGTCTCGCCAGACCTATTCTTGATCGCAGTGATTTGGGACCTTTTTTGTACTCCCCTTAGTTTGCTAGCTAAAGGTCTGTCGGCTTTATTGCCCTTGTCATAGTATCTCTGGTTGGTCCATCTAAGGGCCTTTTCTACATCCTCCAATTGGATCTTTTTCATCTCATTCCTGGCAGCGGTCAGGATTTTGTAAATTATTCCCGATGGGTTAGATTTGTGTTGTTGCTCCAATTTTATAATGTTCTGTCAAGTCTTTGAGTAATTTTAGCTTAATCTTTTTTCTATGGGATGCGATGGAGATGAAGTTGCCTCTAATAGCTGCCTTATGGGACTCCCATAGTACCGCTGGTGACGTGACTGAACCTGAGTTGATACTAAAGTACTCAGGAAGGGCTATTCTGATTTCTCTCTCTATTTCCGGGTGATTCAATAGTGAATCATTTCGTTTCCAACTGAAGGTGCTTGACTTTACAAATGGGACAGAGAGAGTTAACATGATGGGGGCGTGATCCGACCATGTGATTGGGCCAACGTCCGAATTTAGAGAGGCCTCCAGAACATTTTTGGTAGCCAGAAAGTAGTCAATGCGAGAATAGGTCTGGTGAGGTGAGGATAAGTGTAGTCCCTTTGGCCCTGATGCTGGGTTCTCCAAATATCCACCAAAGAGAACTCTTTGATAATGTTTCTGAATTTCCTCCCGACCTTCTGGGACGGTATCGTATGTGGACGATCAGGGGGGGATCGACTTATCCTCGCTAGGGTTTAGGGCCATGTTTAGGTCCCCCCTTCACTATCATTGAGGATAGGTAGGCCTGTTCGATCTTGTCTAGAACCATTTTTAGAACAGTGCAGAGGGAAGCAGGCAGACAGAGGCTACTACAGAGAGAGATTAGGGAGCCCAGCTGTGCAGGAATTACACCAGGTTGGAGTGGGTGAGCTAATCCACAAAGAATATAAACTGCAGTTATATTGCCATCACATTGTGATCTTTGTGAAGCACCAGGCCTGCAACACACACACACAGTTTGAGCTCCAACAATTGTGCTAGCACACCAGGATCTACAGGCCAGTACTCCATGATTTGGAGGCCGGACAGAGATAAAAGTTATTATTTGTTTGCGCAGCGTTCGCCTGTTGATATAGTTCAAGTATATATGTGTATGGAATGATTCTGAGATTAAGTCACCGTACTGATTCATATGAGATACGTAACACCACAAATTATAGCTATATGAGTATATAAAGCTTGTTATAATTCATTACCACTGTGTTCTGTCAAATCACTACAGTCTATGTTCTCACAGTCCAGGGGGAGCATAAAAAAAGGAGAAACGACGACAACACCAACTCTAAGTGCAGTTGAAATCGTATAGGTGGGTAAATCTCAGGCTGAAATCTTGGCTCTAATGAATGCCTACTCACAGGATAGAAGTGAAATAAGGGCACATATGCTGTGGTGCTCAGGAGCTCAGGAACTCAGGACAGGCTGTCACTCACATAGTAGATAGATTGATGTACCTCAGTAAAGAAGGGATAGCTCCATAGCACAGATCAGAATGTAAATAAAACTTTATATTAAGTGTAAAAAACGCACTTACAAAGTAACAATATTAAAAAGGCACATTAGTGTTAGGAGGAGACTGCGCATCACACTGCTCACCACCCCGCTGCTTTTGAACGCTCTTCCGGACTCTGCTCCTGGGTCAGTGTCTAGCAAGCCGATGGTAGCTGCTTGCTGCCTCACGTTCTGTCCCCCAAGGATGACGTCACTCGCTCGGCTTCTGTGGATGAGCTGGTAGTTTGCAGCCTCTCTCCTGCTTCCTCCACTTGCTTCTGTGCTCAAGGATAGGACCACCCACTCTACGCGTTTCACCCAATCACGGCTTCATCATGTTCTATCTACTTTTGTGAGTGGCCTAATTTTATCTCGTTATTAAAATATTGTACCGATTTACACTCCCCTTGAGCAGCAAAAATACCAAAAAAACATTTCAGCCCTTAACATGCTAATTGTCAAGTAGCTGATAAACTATAAAACCAATTAAAGTAAAGTTCTATTGCCAAAACAATCAGCCATTCTGAAAAACAAACAAACAAACAAACAAACAAAAACCATTGGTTTCCCCTCAAACCTTAGTTAACTACCTGGCTATTTTTTTTCTTTCCCACTTTGATATATTGAAGGACCATATCGGATGTGTGACGATACATTTATTTCTTTAATTGCTCACCATATATTATATCAGGTGGATGATGCACAGAAAGTTGAGGCTTGAAAGCTGCTTTTACTAAAGCTGCAGTTTAAAAAAAAAAATATATTTTTTTTTCCCATTCAATATGTGTATCAATACAATCTGCACACTGACAAGTGATTAGCTAAGCTGCAGATCGATCCTTTCTCCTGTAATCGATCGCTTGCTCCTGGTTATTTAATTCAGTTCATGCACAGCATTTTGGGCAATGTAGTCCTGGAATAGGATTGACTGGGCAGTTACTAGATACAATTGGTTCACTGCTAGAGAGAGGGCGGGGCTCAAGAGCCAGAGCCTATCAGAAGGGGAATGGAGATGTCACTTTGGAAATGCTTCCTACATTAGAAACATTAAAAATGTCTTTAAACATTTTTTTTTAAATGTAACAGGGTATGTCCAGCTGTACCGGTTTCTCCCCACATAGCAGATACATTATGTAAGCTCTGTTAAGATCCAGGCATTAGCAGGTTAATCTGTGGGCCCTTGACCCCCCTTCCTGCTTCCCCAGAAAGTGAAAGAAGGTAGGTGGTGACTTATGGCCTATGTACAGCCCCTTGTAGGTGGGTACAGTCCATGAGCCCGCCCCTTCCAGAAGTTTCTAAGGGGAGTAGGCTAAAGTTAGAGGCAGTCTTTCTCTCCCCCTGGGAGAGAGAGGAGCTAAGAGAGAGACTTCCCCTCAGCCTTGAGAGGGTGAGGTTGTGTTCCTCTGAGCTCCTCAGGGAGTTAGGAGGTGGAAGAGTCCCTGCCTGATCCCTGGCTAGGGTGAAGGAGGGAGAAGAGATGGTGGGAACTATGAGTCTTCCCCATTGCAGGGTAAGCCTGTTCACTTGGCTGGCTAGCCAAGGCCACCTGGAGCAGTGGAAGTAAGCACTGTCCAGAAGTCCTGGGGCGTATGCTGCTAAGTTGAATGATGTATGCTGTGAATAAAGATCCTGCAATTATACTTCAGCCTATGGTGTCAGTCACTGGGCTGAGAGAAGGTATGTGTGTAGGGGTGGTTGCTGACGCCTACAATGTGGGAGCCATCACTACTGGAGGCGCTGAAACACAAAGATGAACCAGAATTCTGTAAGAGCCAGTCCTGTCCAGTCTCATAACATCTGCAGACCACTCAGACCTCTTGCGAACCAACATGTGAAGCACCAAACAGCGAGGTAATGCGCTCCTTTCCCATACACTGGCCTCTAAGTGACGTTGGGGTGTGGGGGGGAACAGGTGTTACATTTAAATGTTACACAAATGTTCTCATAGTACAGAACTTATTTATTAAAAATAACACACATGTAGGATATTGCTTTAAACCTCTGTGTTCAGATGCAGAGAACTCCTGAACATGTAACAGAAACGGTCTGGAATTCAATTAGAAAAGATTGAGGAAAGGGAGAACAGTATTTTATTTTATTTATTTATTTATAAAATATTTTACCAGGAAGTAATACATTGAGAGTTACCTCTCATTTTCAAGTATGTCCTGGGCACAGAGTAAGACAAATAATACATGGTTACAAATACAGTTACATAAATGAACAGGGTATACATTATATACAAGACATTGTGTGCACAGTTAAAGAAATATATATTATGGGCGTATGAAACAGTTACAGACAAGATTAAAGTGTGAGACACTTGTGCAAGACAACACCCACCTTTGAAAAACAATTTGGTTTAACATCCCTCACATGTGCTAATTATGTTTGTTGTACCAACCAGGTGATTTTCTAAATGTATATAAGTAAACTTACAACAGCCATTGCTGCTTGCAGCCTTTGCTCTTAAGCAGAAATGCTTTTAAGTAGAAATCTTTCAAGTAGTGGAAGTTTAAAAAAGGAAGTTCAAAAAGAAGTGGAAAAAGTGGACACACTCTACTGCTTCTGATTCCTGCTTTTGAACTACGCTGGAAAGAAGGTTATCATCCCACACTGCACATCTCAACACATTACTATTGCTGTGATGCCACCTTTACTTTTTATATTTACTGTAACCTCACTTATTTTCAAATTATGCACTTCCTTCCACCAGCCTCATGTCTCTAACTCTATTCATATTTCGCCATCTCTCCTTACTTCACCACTTCTCAGTTCACATGAACTCCTCTCTTACCTGCGCCCTCTGTCACCACACAGCTATACCTCCTGCACTAAAACACACCCCTACAAATCATCCTCACACATTCTCTTTCTGTCCATGCTTCTCCTCCTTGCTTCTGGGGATATCTCTCCCAATCCTGGTCCCTGCCTTATTTCTACTTGCTCTCGTCCTCGCCTTCCACATGCAACTTCTACTCCTTCTGGTGTCAACCCCTCTAACCTCATACCCATCCCCTGCCACCCTCCCTCCTCTCTCCCTTTCTCCTGTGCACTTTGGAATGCTCGCTCCCTCTCTAACAAGTTCCTCTCTGTGCATGACTTCTTTCTCTCTCACTCCCTGCTTCTCTTTGCTATAACTGAGACCTGGCTCACTCAGTCTGACTCTGCTCTGGAAGCTGCCCTCTCCTACGGTGGCATTTCCTTCTCCCACACTCCACGCCCTGATGGCAGGGGTGGAGGCGTGGGGCTCCTGCTCTCCTCTCTCTGCCGTTACAGAACAGTTTCTATTCCCCCCTCTCTTGCTTTTCCCTCCTTCGAGGCTCACACAGTCCAGATCTTCTCTCCTCTCCCGGTCCATGTGGCGGTCATCTATCGCCCACCTTCCTCTACTCATCCCCCTTCTGCCTTTCTCTCTCACTTTGAATCCTGGCTCTCTTTCTTCCTCTCCTCAGACTCCCCTGTTCTTCTCCTTGGGGACTTCAATTGCCACATTGATGACCCCTCTCTCCCCTGGGCTTCCCGCTTTCTTTCTCTAACCTCTTCTTTTGGCCTTCAACAGTGGACTGCAGCCAGCACCCACAAGGATGGCCACTACTTAGACCTGGTTTTCACTAAAAACTTCTCTCTCTCCGACTTCTCCATTTCCCCTTTTCCTCTCTCTGACCATCACCTCATCTCATTTTCTCTCTCTCGCTTCTCTCCATCTCCATCTCCATCTCGCCCTCGTTTTTGCAGAAACCTGCACTCTATTAACCTACCAGCTCTTGATTCCACTTTACGCTCCTCCCTCTCCTCTCTCAGTTCCGCTTCAGACCCTGACAACCTGGTCAGGAACTACAACTCTGCCTTATCTTCCTCTCTTGATCTTCATGCCCCACTTTCTCTCTGCCGTCCTCGCCCTTCTAACCCCAGACCCTGGCTAAACTCCCACACACGCATGCTGCGTTCCTCCACTCGTTCCTCTGAACGCCTCTGGAGGAAATCTCATACGCTCGCAGACTTCATTCACTACAGATTTATGCTATCCTGTTTCAACTCTGCCCTCTTTCAGGCTAAACAAACCTACTTTTCATCACTAATCAACACACACAAGTCTAACCCACGCCGTCTCTTTTCTGTCTTTGACTCTCTACTCAGACCACCCTCAGCTGCCTCCTCTTCTTCATCCATCTCACCTCAGGACTTTGCTGACTTTTTTAAGAAAAAGGTGGAGTCCATACGGCAGAACATCCCATCTGTTGCCTCCTCCCATCCCACAATGCTTCCCAACTCTCCTCCTGTCTTTCTTGACTCTTTTTCTGCTATCTCGGAGGAGGATGTATCACTGCTGATCTCCTCTTCGCCCTCTACCACTTGCCCACTTGACCCCATTCCCTCCCATCTCCTAAAACCTCTTGCTCCTTCTATAATCCCTATGCTCACACATATCTTTAACTCTTCCCTCTACTCTGGTACCTTTCCTTCATCCTTCAAGCATGCAACCGTTATACCATTACCCAAAAACAGCAAGCTTGACCCTACCTGTCCTTCTAACTATCGACCTGTCTCCCTCCTGCCTTTTGCCTCCAAACTCCTTGAACGTCTTGTATTCTCTCGATTGCTACACTTTCTCAACACCTATTCTGTACTAGACCCTCTACAATCTGGCTTCCGCACTGCTCACTCTACTGAAACAGCCCTCACTAAAATAACTGACGACCTCCACGCTGCCAAAGACAGAGGTCATTACACTCTGCTCATATTACTCGACCTCTCTGCAGCATTCGACACCGTGGACCACCCTCTTCTCCTTCACATTCTCCATACTCTTGGTATTCGGAACAAAGCTTTATCCTGGATCTCCTCTTACCTCTCCCATCGTACCTTCAGTGTCTCTTTTGCTAACACCTCCTCCTCCTCTATTGATCTCTCTGTGGGGGTACCCCAGGGCTCTGTCCTGGGACCCCTTCTCTTTTCTCTCTACACACTCTCTCTAGGTGACCTAATCACATCTTTTGGGTTTAAATATCACCTCTATGCTGACGACACACAAATTTACCTTTCAACCCCTGACCTTACACCTGCTATACAGACCAAAGTTTCTGAATGCCTCTCTGGAATATCATCCTGGATGGCCATCCGCCGACTGAAACTTAACATGGCAAAAACAGAGCTCCTTATACTACCTCCCAAACCTGGCCCTACTACATCCTTCCACATTGCTATTGGAAATACGATCATTCACCCAGTAGCCCAAGCACGCTGCCTAGGGGTCACACTTGATTCCTCTCTCTCATTCTCCTCTCATATTCAAAACGTTTCTAAAACTTGTCGCTTTTTCCTCCGCAATATCACAAAGATACGCCCTTTCCTCTGTTACTCAACTGCTAAAACTCTGACTCAGGCCCTCATTCTCTCACGTCTCGATTACTGCAACCTCCTGCTGTCCGGCCTTCCTACCTCTCACCTGTCTCCCCTACAATCTATCCTAAACACTGCTGCCAGAATCACTCTACTCTTTCCTAAATCTGTCTCAGCGTCTCCCCTGCTGAAATCCCTCTCCTGGCTTCCGATTAAATCGCGTATCTCACACTCAATTCTACTGCTCACTTTTAAAGCTTTACATTCTTCTGCCCCTCATTACATCTCAGCCCTAATTTCTCGCTATGCACCATCACGACTCTTGCGTTCTTCTCAAGGATGTCTTCTTTCTACCCCCTTTGTATCTAAAGCTCTCTCCCGCCTTAAACCTTTCTCACTTTCTGCCCCACACCTCTGGAATGCTCTTCCCCTCAATACCCGACTAGCCCCCTCGCTATCCACCTTTAAGACCCACCTTAAGACACATCTGCTTAAAGAAGCATATGAGTAGCACTGGATAATCATGGACACATGACACAAAGCTTGGCCTCCTGCAGACGCACTTACTAGTATTCCCTCCTACTGTCTCTGTACGTTCTCCCTACCTACCAATTAGATTGTAAGCTCCTCGGAGCAGGGACTCCTTCCTTAATGTTACTTTTACAGTATGTCTGAAGCACTTATTCCCATGATGTGTTATTTATATTTGTTATTTGTTATTTATATGACATGTATTACTACTGTGAAGCGCTATGTACATTTTATGGCGCTATACAAATAAAGACATACATACATACATACATACATACAGCCTTAGATTTGAAAGAACTTAAACTGGTGGTGTATGTGAGAGTCTCTGGTAGGTTGTTCCAGTTATGGGGTGCTCAGTAGGCATTGAGCCGAGTACACACAACTGGCCACCAACATTTTTTTTTTATAACTTGTATTTTATTGAAAAATGCATGCATGTTATACAATATGATATAACACTATACAATACAGAATATTGATTACAAGCATTAGTACATAAATTAGTATTTCTTGAAAATTGTTTCGCGTCTAACGGAATCGCACGGCTTTTCGAGCCCTACACAGCCGTGTGACTTGGGGTAACATAAACCAAATTAAAGGGGTGAGGGGAGGGGAAAAAAAGGGAGAAGGGAAGTGGGGGGGGGGGGAGGGAAGAGGAGTAAGAGGTAGGGGAGGGAAGTGAGTAGGCACTGTCCCCTTCGAGAGCTACCGGCTTATAGAGGTCTGTCTGACATGTTTCCGAGACCTTCTTTGATATATGAATCTGACCTCATGTCGACTGTGTGACTAGACATGATTAAGTGTCTGTGCAGACTTCCACTCCCAAAGGAGAACGCACCCAATACTATCATAGCCAAATTGTGTTACGCTCAACCCCGGGGATATCTGTCTGTGCCAACCACGGCGTCCAGACTTTTAAGAAATTGGTGCCAGTGTCGTTAACTAGACTCGTCAACTTTTCCATCTGGCAGATAAACCACATGCGATTCCGAATCTTTGGGATATTTGGGATATCAGGGCGTTTCCATAGTGCTGCGATCTCGCACCGCGTTGCTATTACGAAATGTGCAATTAATTTGTTGTTTGCCTTTGATAGACCCGTTAAAGGTCTGTTCAGAAGGAACAGCCACGGGTGGCCACCAGCATTTTAAACATTTATTTGCTCCTGTAGAGAAAAAAAAAATACTTGAATCAAAAATTATAATAAAATATGTTCCCCATTTTTTCTACGAGGTTATATGGTTGGGAAACTGTTCTGCTTTATATTCTATCTGCTCAAAATGCTGTAGTGACGTTTTATTTAGCCTCTTCAATCAACTGAGAATTATTCCGTTTCCCATTTATTCAACAAGCAACACTGGTCACAGGTTACATCCCATGCTCAGATTGGGCTTATTTTACAAGTCGCAAATGCTGCACAAAAATTTGGCTGGAAGTATGTAAAAACTACATCTAATCTAGTAATTCCTTAATCGAGCAATCTAGTGTAGCGGTCATGTAAAATGCCTACAGTCATCTCTCCTGCTGGCAGTAAGGCCTGGTAAGTGTGGGCATGCCAGCAGTAATCATGGAGGTTTTCCCTCACACCCTGGTGGGGTGCTCTGTGTATGGCTGGGACTGGTCACATGCTCTGACTCCATGGTTAGTGATGTCAGAGATGTGTCAGCCTCAGAAGCTTACATAAGGCACAGCACTGTGTTCTAAGTTGGTTGCTAGTTGTTCTGCTGAGGAAGGAGTTCCAGCTCTTGTCAGAGCTGAGGAAGGAGTTCAAGTTCTATCAGAGTGTCAGTTATGTTATAGTAACTCCATGGGAGGCTGTGTCCAGGGACCTGGCACAGGACAGTGATTCCTGCGGGAATAGTGAATCCCTGATCTAGGTGATATACCTATCAAAAGGGAGCACTGGCGAGATGAGCGGCTGAAGATACTCCTTGTGGAGGGCAGTTGCCCTGCCGTGTCAATAAAGATGAGTTCAGCCAGAAACCCTCTCGTGTATCTATCTGGAATGAGTGTACAGAGAGGAGCACCACGGAGGAGTTCCTCGCCAGGATCATCCCCTTGCGGACGCAGGGACCCTGGTGAGGTGGAGGCGCTGCACTGGAACTAGGTGAGACTCAGCACACTACCTCAGCTGCCTGTCTGACGGGTCCTCCCCACACACCATCATGCGGGAGACTCAGGAGTCCTGTAGCCAGCAGGTGCACCATCAGGCATATTCACACTGTAATGGGGTCCGGTTAGACCACAGGGGCCAATGTGAGATTGGGTGGGTCAGGCCGGGCCAGAAATACCGTTACATTTGGAGGCGAGCTGCTGAGATCAGATCTGTCATCAGGACAGGCTTCTAGCTAGGTCACTTGGAAACAGGGAGAGTGTCTGCTGCCACTTTGTGCTGAGTAGGGACGGACCTAGGGGTGGTCAGGGGGCTGACGGGATATTGTCAGTTCGCAGGGACAACCTAGGGGCCTGAAGGGAGTGAGGGGTCTGGAGCGGGCTATAGCTGACCGAGTCACCTTGAGGCAGTGCTAGTTGGTAGGATGCCAGAAGGGACAGCCTGTTAACTTGGTCAGGAGTCCTGGAGAGGGTCTGCGCTAGGCTGACCAAGACAGGTAGACGCCCCAAGTACTGCATGGCAGAGCCAGCCAGAGTACCTAGCCATTCCAGACACTCACCGTAGGGAGCACAGACTGGGAGGAAGGAGTCACAGCAGACACTGAGAGAGTGAGCCTAGCCTGAGGTAGTGCAACACTGGGTCACACCTGGATAAGGTACACATGTGGTGGTGCATCTGAGCTAATCTTTATTGTACCGGTGTGGTGGCTGCCCCGCAGAGTGGAGCCTCATGTACGACAACTGTTATGAGAGAGTGGAGGATCCGCGTGGCGCGGAGAACGTAAAATGGTGGACAGAGGCTGATGGGGAGGGCACCCGTGGCGTGCAACCCACTGAAGAGCAGACTGTCGCTGAATTGTCCTTAACGAGTTTGCTCTGGAGCGGAGCAAAGGCCGTGGCTGCCCCGTTTTTATCCTGCCTGGGACAGCGAGGGGCCACCTTTGAAGAGTGTGAGGACATTGCAATAATTGGGGGAGAACCCCGTGAGGAGAGCGAACGAATGGACTTTTTGGGCGCCAAAACCAACCAAAATGGCGGTTCCCGCTTGCTAGGGAAACCGCATGGGCCAGGCGCAGAAAAAATGGCTGCTGCAGGACTTGCACAGAGCTGGCCGGGAATGGCGCGAACAGCAGAGCCCCGCCCTGATGGGGGGCATGGCGCGAAAGCTATGGCTGCGCCGGGATGGACAGTGACTAATTCAGCCCCTGTGCTGAGTCAACCGCTTAGTCTATGGGACCCTCCCCTGATTTCTACCAGGGGGAGTGACTTTCAATTATGGCCTGTGGGAATGCACCCACTGGGCCCAGGGACTGATATCCAGACGGCGCCACTACAAAAAGTAGTTCCGGCCGCGGAGGTGATTTACAAAAAAGAAGGGTACCTTGCACAAAAAGCTGCTGCAAGGAGAAGGCGGGAACTAGCCGCGGGAAAAGACTCCAGCTCTGAGGAGGAAACTGGCGCGAAAACGCAGACCGCGCCCACCAGGATTGTATTAAGGCCACTGAGGTGGAGGTGTACTTTTGTGATCGAGTTGTCTGAGGGAGGAGCTGGGTGTGAGCTTCCTGTCCCACAGTTGCGAGCTGGTGAACAGGAGAGACCATTGTGCAAAGTGTCTCCCGTAACCAGCACAACAAAGAGCGAGATGGACATTGGGGTATATCCCTATTTATTGCCAGGAGGCTCCCTGGTAGTCAAGGCGGGGGCGGACACAGCCATGCTGACGGCTGAAGCCCCGCGTGTGGCCTGCACCGAACCAGTTGATCCCGGAGAATGGGGATCGCTCCTAACGAGCAGAACGGAGCCTGAAGAGAAAGGGGTCTACAACCGTGGTGAGAACCCGGAACCTCACCGTCGGTCCCCTGCGGGAGTGCCACTCCCAGAGTCGGAGTTCGGCTCCTCGAAAGAGGAACAAGCGATCCTAACGACGGTGGTGATGCGCCTACCGGCGGACCACTTCAGCGGTGCTGGAAAAGAACCGGCACTTACCTGTGTCGCGGCGGAGCAGAGTCTCGTGTCGTCGGTGCAGAATCAACCCGAGAGGCGGAGTCCCACGGCCGTGGTGACTTGCAGCGCGGAAGGAGGAGAGGATTCCATCCCGAGCCGACGGAGCGGTGAGATACATCCTTACCCTTCCCAGGCGCCGGTGGTGGCAACGGCGGAGGAAGGCCTAGCCCAGGCCCGAGCGGAGCGGAGAGCAGACCCATCACTTCCGGCGGCGGATGTCGTTGTGGAGGAAGAGATCCCGCTTGGGGATCCATCGCAAGATGGCGGAGTATCCGGTTCCGGTGATGACGTCACTTCCGGCGGAGGTAGCGGAACGACCAGAGAGAGAACCACAACGCCTCGGCGATCGGGCAGTGCTTCCCGATCACCTGTGTCAACACAGAGCTGGCAGGCTGCGAGGAGAGCTGAGACGGGTGAGGCCCAACCAGTGGCACGTCCGCACAATGATACGGGACTATCCGAAGGCAGAGAGCGGGTCGGAACCCCGCGGATGCCTATTACCTGTCCCTGCGCCCAAACCCGTGCCCTAGATAAAGCCCCTGTCCCAGTCACCTTTTCCCGTGGGTCCACGTCCAGTTTGGGAATGTCGGGAGGGTCCCAGGGAACCGGTGAGGAACGGACTGGGGAGAGACTGAACAGTTATGCTTCCGAGGGGGGTTCCAGGGGTGGAGGGCAACTGGGTATGGCATCCATGGCCCGGTGGGTACCTAATGTAACTGATTCGGCAGAGGAAAAGGTACCGGGATCATACCTATGGTCCAAGCCTCGCTCGGAAAGAACCGCGGGGATATCTTCTTGGGGGAATGCAGAGGAAGGGAACTCACTAGAGTGGGGGTCTGAGGAATGTAAGGAGACCCGATGGTGGGCGGTGGGGGAATTTACACCGGCCCAGAAGAAGAGGAAGATGCAGGAACGATGGTTTCAGATAGGTCAGCATAATATAGAGCCTATGGGGCCTGGGATATTATCTGACCCTGTGGACACAGACGAGCCCCTGTCATGGGTGTTGCCAGGGAGGGCAGGGAACGCAGAGCTGACTAGGAGCAGCCGGGCCGAGAGGGCTATTATAGCTAAGTACAAAGCGCCCCACAGGTTGGAGTACCTGTATGTCCCTGAACCCCTCATGGAAGGAGAAATTGAGTTTAAAATGGGTTCCACTGGTGAGGATAGGGGATATGGCACTGATGAGGAGGCAGGATCAGGGGAGAAAGATTGGGATCCTGGCGGGTTACATGAGAAGTGTCGCACAGAGGGTTACAGCATTGCTGCTTTAAGCCCCGTGGACCATGCTGTGCGCAAGCCACCGTAAGAGGGTATGGTAGTACCACTAATGGATACTCCATAAGGGAGTAACCCTGGTTGTTATACATCTATGTTAGGATGTATCTGTAATGTTTATGATGGAGATATGTACTGTATTCATTTGTACTGCATTATGAGAAAATTTGTGTGATGTTAATTATGTTTTGTGTTGCAGTGCTTCCTGGAAAGAGGTATGCAAATTTAGGTCCCAGCGAGGACGATGGGATTCACCAGGGGGAGAATGTAGCGGTCATGTAAAATGCCTACAGTCATCTCTCCTGCTGGCAGTAAGGCCTGGTAAGTGTGGGCATGCCAGCAGTAATCATGGAGGTTTTCCCTCACACCCTGGTGGGGTGCTCTGTGTATGGCTGGGACTGGTCACATGCTCTGACTCCATGGTTAGTGATGTCAGAGATGTGTCAGCCTCAGAAGCTTACATAAGGCACAGCACTGTGTTCTAAAGTTGGTTGCTAGTTGTTCTGCTGAGGAAGGAGTTCCAGCTCTTGTCAGAGCTGAGGAAGGAGTTCAAGTTCTATCAGAGTGTCAGTTATGTTATAGTAACTCCATGGGAGGCTGTGTCCAGGGACCTGGCACAGGACAGTGATTCCTGCGGGAATAGTGAATCCCTGATCTAGGTGATATACCTATCAAAAGGGAGCACTGGCGAGATGAGCGGCTGAAGATACTCCTTGTGGAGGGCAGTTGCCCTGCCGTGTCAATAAAGATGAGTTCAGCCAGAAACCCTCTCGTGTATCTATCTGGAATGAGTGTACAGAGAGGAGCACCACGGAGGAGTTCCTCGCCAGGATCATCCCCTTGCGGACGCAGGGACCCTGGTGAGGTGGAGGCGCTGCACTGGAACTAGGTGAGACTCAGCACACTACCTCAGCTGCCTGTCTGACGGGTCCTCCCCACACACCATCATGCGGGAGACTCAGGAGTCCTGTAGCCAGCAGGTGCACCATCAGGCATATTCACACTGTAATGGGGTCCGGTTAGACCACAGGGGCCAATGTGAGATTGGGTGGGTCAGGCCGGGCCAGAAATACCGTTACACTAGTAAAACTCTAAATTGAAGCATAATCTGAACAATTAAGAAAACTATCCTAAAATCTAATTTTACATTTTTTCCCAACTGGCTTGTGTGAGACTGTCACTTTCTCCTAAACAGACAAGATCAGAAGCAGGGTAAACACTTAAGTAATGGGGCAAATTGAGGGCGAGAGCAGGAGAACCCTATAGATGAGACATCTGGCCAAAGTTTGCATTAAACTATGCATGTTTCTCTTCGTCAGCAGTGGAGTTAGAAGTAATTTAGTGATATGTATTTCGCCTTATTTAGAAATATATGGTTAAGAACTGAGTTCATGTATTTCAACTGTGCAATATATCATGTTCTAACATCTGATGGTTCATGCTGGGTACATGGTATTTTGCGATTTTGTGATCTCTATCAAAAAGAAACATTGATATCAAACCTTTAAAAAAAAGGCAAATATGAGAATCTGTTTCAAATGTCCATGACTTTATTCCTAAATCTTATTTGGTCAGGCAATTAAATGATGACATTTCAGCACATTGCAGACGTATTTGTGATTTGCTGTGGTGTATCATGAGGATTGGATCATATCAATTTCCTCAAAAGGATTTTGTGCTCGCCTGCTGGGACCTCAAATCAAAGGCGGGTGTCCGAAAATTAATCTGTACAAACCTTCATTTTGCAGACAACAAATAGTCCCACTGCCATCATAGAAGCCTCAGATCATATTTTTAAGGCCATGGATTCAATAATTATAATCAGGGCTGGCATTACCTCTTGCAGGGCCAAAGGCGCATGCTGGCAGCGGGGCCCCTCCACATATTGACATGGCGGTATGTAATGTCGCGTTGTCATGCTGAAGGAGGAGGTGTGACGCTGCTGCTCTGAAGGTAAGATCCCCCTACACACAACACACGCCCGTAACGCACACACCTAAATTGGGCTGAGCAGCGGTCCTGCGCCGGCCCGGGGACTCTCCAGCTCTCCCCTCTGCTGTCGGGTGGAAGTTACAACCCGGCGGCGACAGGAGGGAGGGAGCGTTGTGCCCAAGGCAAGCGCCTTGCTCGTCTTGCACTAAGGTCGGCCCTGAAAGCTACTCCGTTACGTTAGTTAATGATTTAGTCGACAAATGCAGTGTGTTCTGTAATCGAACTACAAAAGACTATTTTTTACGCGACATCTGAAAATGAGGTGTTCATTTCGATCTACTGTATATTCTCTAACAAAATAATCAAAATACTAAAAGACTAGAACAAAGTTCTTGTGACACGATGGATGATATTTGTTTAAACTAAATAAAGAAATGTTAAAAAAAACAAAAAAAAACACACAGATTTCCATGTGCATGCATTTTTCTCCTGAACACTAAAAAGTGATAGTTGTTTTTTAAACACTCTCCTTTGCCCCCCAAAAGCCCTCGTTGCTTAAACTCAGGGGTGATCAACTCCAGTCCTCAAGCTCCCGCTCAGCTCAGGTTTTCAGGATATCCCAGCTTCTGCACAGGTAGCTCAACCAGTCCCTTCTTCAGCTTCTACGACAGAGCCTCTGATTGAGCCACCTATGCTAAAGCTAGGATATCCTGAAAACCTGACCTGTTGGAGGGGTGGGGGGCTTGAGGACTGAAGTTGAGCAGCCCTGGTTTAACTATTTTCTGCTGAAGGGCACAGAAGCCCCCTTTTTTTAATTTATTTTTTAATAATTTAAATTTTATTGATTTTCTGCACACAGCACATAATACATTACATTTCCAATCTTTCATTCCGTCATAAACGTAATGGCTTTAAACATTTCCTTTGGTACAGACTAAACATAAAAAGGGGGGAGAGGTGGGAAAGGAGGGGCGTGGGGGGGGAGGGCGGGAAGTGCCACTCAAGTCTTTCTTTTGTTATGATGTTTGTTTGATTCTGGTCTCACAACAGTCTCCTTTTGGAGAGTCCCGTTCCGATGAAGTGATCGCTCTCTAAATTCAGTTCTGTGACTCCCGTGAGGCCTCACGTCCAAACCCTACTCCACAAGCTCTTGTTACCAGTCAAAGGAGAACGCATCTGTAGCTATCTTGTCAGCAATCACCGATTAGAGACACCTGTCTGGGTAGGGTGACCACCCGTCCCCCTTTTGCCGGTACAGTCCCGGTTTTTCGGGAGCTGTACCGGTTTTCTGTGTGTACCGGAAATGTCCCGGATTTTCCTCAATGTGTCCCCGTTTTTTTTTTTTTGTCACCGGCGGTGCGCGAGTTATTAGCTGCGGTGCACTGTTCGCTGTGCGCGAGTCTGCGGCGGCGGAGGAGGAGACTGCAGCAGCCCAGCTGGTAAGTATTTTTTTTTTTTTTAATGCCGCCTCCCCCTTCCCCCCCCCGGCAGTTTCCTACCTTGTTGGCCAATCCCCAGCGTCCCGGCATTAAGCCCCGCCCCCCGGCATCATCCTTCGCCAAGGACCGGCATGTGGAATGGATGGAAGGGCGCCGTGGGGTGGGGTGGGGGGTTTAGGGCCAGCGTGCCTGGGGGCGGTGGGCAGGGCCAGCGTGCCTGGGGGCGGTGGGCAGGGCCAGGGTGCCTGGGGCCGGTGGGCAGGACCAGCTTGCCTGGGGGCGGGGCTTCCGCTTCCTGCGGCAGAGCACACGTGGTGTGTGTCTCTGCCCACGGTTCCTGGCTCTTCTGCGCGGTGTTTCCCCTCCTAGGGGGATAGGAGGTGGGTTTTTTATCCTTTGCCTCCTGTCCTGGCGCTCCCTCCCCCCCCCCCCCTATCCCCTTGGTTCGGGAGATGGGCGCGGGGGCTGGCAGTGGTGGCTGCGCGGTGTTCCCCCATTCTGCCCCGGGAGCCCGTGGCTGCCCGCCGGGGGAGGGGGGGCGGCAGTTTACCTTTGCGTCCCGGCGCTCCTATCTCCCCCCCCCCCCTAGGTGTGGGAGATGGGCACGGGGGTGGGTGCAGGGGGAGGCGGAGAGCCACCTGCTCGTGGCTGCCTCTGTCTGTACTCCAGTCTGTGTGTGTGTGTGTGTGTACCACTGTCTCTGTGTGTGTGTGTGTACCACTGTCTGTGTGTGTGTGTACCAGTGTCTGTGTGTGTGTGTACCAGTGTCTGTATGTGTACCAGTGTGTGTGTGTGTCTGTATGTGTACCAGTGTGTGTGTGTGTGTGTACCAGTGTGTGTGTACCAGTGTGTATGTACCAGTGTGTGTGTGTACCAGTGTGTATGTACCAGTGTGTGTACCAGTGTGTATGTACCAGTGTGTGTGTGTGTACCAGTGTGTGTACCAGTGTGTGTACCAGTGTGTGTGTGTGTACCAGTGTGTGTACCAGTGTGTGTGTGTACCAGTGTGTGTGTGTGTGTGTGTGTGTGTACCAGTGTGTGTGTACCAGTGTGTGTGTGTACCAGTGTGTGTGTACCAGTGTGAGTGTCTGTGTGTGTGTACCAGTGTGTGTGTGTACCAGTGTGTGTGTGTGTGTGTGTGTGTGTGTGTGTGTACCAGTGTGTGTGTACCAGTGTGTGTGTACACCAATGTGTGTGTGTGTGTGTACCAGTGTGTGTGTGTGTGTGTGTGTGTGTGTGTGTGTGTGTACCAGTGTGTGTGTGTGTGTGTGTACCAGTGTGTGTGTGTGTGTACCAGTGTGTGTGTGTGTGTACCAGTGTGTGTGTACCAGTGTGTGTGTGTGTGTGTGTGTACCAGTGTGTGTACCCGTGTCTGTGTCTCCCTCTCTCTCCCCCTCTCTCTCCCCCTCTCCCTCTGTCTCTCTCCCCCTCTCTCTCCCCCTCTCTCACCCTCTGTCTCTCTCACCCTCTCTCTCTGTCTCTCTCTGTCTCTCTCGCTGTCTCTCTCACCCTCTCGCTGTCTCTCTCACCCTCTCGCTGTCTCTCTCACCCTCTCGCTGTCTCTCTCACCCTCTCTCTGTCTCTCTCACCCTCTCTCTGTCTGCCTCTCTCTGTCTGCCTCTCTCTGTCTGCCTCTCTCTGTCTGCCTCTCTCTCTCTCACCCTCTCTCTCTCTCACCCTCTCTCTGTCTGCCTCTCTCTGTCACCCTCTCTCTCTCTGTCACCCTCTCTCTCTCTGTCACCCTCTCTCTCTCTGTCACCCTCTCTCTCTCTGTGACCCTCTCTCTCTCTCTGACCCTCTCTCTCTCTCTGACCCTCTCTCTCTCTCTGACCCTCTCTCTCTCTCTGACCCTCTCTCTCTCTCTGACCCTCTCTCTCTCTCTGACCCTCCCTGTCTCTCTCACCCACTCTGTCTCTCTCACCCACTCTGTCTCTCTCACCCACTCTGTCTCTCTCACCCACTCTGTCTCTCTCACCCACTCTGTCTCTCTCACCCACTCTGTCTCTCTCACCCACTCTCTGTCTCTCTCACCCACTCTCTGTCTCTCTCACCCACTCTCTGTCTCTCTCACCCACTCTCTGTCTCTCTCACCCACTCTCTGTCTCTCTCACCCACTCTCTGTCTCTCTCACCCACTCTCTCTGTCTCTCTCACCCTCTCTCTCTGTCTCTCTCACCCTCTCTCTCTGTCTCTCTCACCCTCTCTCTCTGTCTCTCTCACCCTCTCTCTCTGTCTCTCTCACCCTCTCTCTCTCACCCTCTCTCTCTGTCTCTCTCACCCTCTCTCTCTGTCTCTCTCACCCTCTCTCTCTGTCTCTCTCACCCTCTCTCTCTGTCTCTCTCACCCTCTCTCTCTGTCTCTCTCACCCTCTCTCTGTCTCTCTCTCTCTGTCTCTCTCTCTCTGTCTCTCTCTCTCTCCCTCTCTCTCTCTGTCTCTCTCACCCTCTCTCTCTCTGTCTCTCTCACCCTCTCTCTGTCTCTCTCTCTGTCTCTCTAACCCTCTCTCTCACCCTCTCTCTGTCTCTCTCTCTCACCCTCTCTCTCTCTGTCTCTCTCTCTCTGTCTCTCTCACCCTCCCTGTCCTATCTTAACTGCCGTATACCTACACCGAAGTAACCTACCCTTCTTTCTTCCAGATCTGACTCAAGTTTCACACGGGAGACCTCGGAAGACAGGTAGGGAACACCTCCCCTCCAGTATAGTACCTCGAGGGACTGCGGATCAGGTAAGATCCCAGGCGGGATTGCTGCTTTAGAAATTGTGAAGAGGGGGCATCCAGACACTGGTTAAGGGGTTCAGAATCATTCACATCTGGTTTTTTTTTGTTCGATTAGTGAGGTCAACACACACTCACACAACTATGTAACAAGGACTAATGGTCGTAAGTATAAGTGTACTACAATAAATAAACTGTTATGTAAAAAAAAAAAATGTCCCGGTTTTTCATTTTCAAAATCTGGTCACCCTATGTCTGGGGTGAGACACTACATAAGGCATTCTATGTCCAAACTCAATTACCCTTTGAGAAAGCGCCCTGAGAGGCGAGAAACGCGTCAGGGGATACCTTGTGCTTTTTAATGTTGGCTATCATGCCCAAATAAAGTGACTTTTTATTATCTACGACAGCCTCGTCTTCCAGTATCTGCAGTGCCCAA
The DNA here is from genome assembly GCF_040206685.1 of Ascaphus truei. NCBI lineage: Eukaryota > Metazoa > Chordata > Amphibia > Anura > Ascaphidae > Ascaphus > Ascaphus truei. The sequence goes on along the minus strand of NC_134487.1, from coordinate 100,789,524 downwards.
TTTTTCTCCCATCATATCTCATTAACTAAACTTGTTAACTTCTCCATCTGGCACACAAACCAAATTCTGTTCCTAATCTTGGCGAGGGATGGAATCTCGTTTTGTTTCCACAGTGCTGCGATCTTGCACCTCGTTGCTGTTGAAAAATGGGCAATTAACTGGAAATACCCTGCATCGGTCTGTTCAGCAAGAACAACCAGTGGTCCATAGGGATATCGAGGCCCAAAATCCTCTGTAGCCAATCTTTAATTTGTTCCCATAAGGGTTTAAGACGAGGGCAGTACCACAGCATGTGTAACAAGTCTGCAGGCTCTCCACACAACTTGGGACACAATGGGGAGTAACCCAGAACAAATGTAGATAATTTGAGTGGAGTGAGATACCACCTCATTAGGACCTTATATGTGTTCTCCTTTAATGTCGTGCAAATTGAACTCTTGGAGGCTGATATTGTAGATAGATCTCATCCCACACTTCCACCTCCAACTCTTCGTCCAGATCGTTCCCATTTAGCCATGTATTGAAGCTTCCTGGTGTACTCTACCCCTGAACAGACCACTTCTTTGTACATCCGAGAGGTTAGTCCCCTGGTATCTGTTTCCAATATACTGATTTTTTCAAAGTTTGTCAGCGGTGGGCGGGGAGAAATCTTATTATACAGAGGCCCTGATCTGGAGGTACCTAAAGAATTCTGTATTGGGGATGTCTTTGTCTGATTTAATCTGATCAAAAGTTTTAATGCCAATTCTACCCTCCAGATCCTTGCGTCTACCAACCCCTTTTTGTGACCATCGTCATTTAAAATCTCCTCCATTCAGACCAGGACCAAAATCCGTATTATTTAGTAGTGGGGACATTAATGAACCTTTAGAGGTTAGGGCGGATCTAAATTTGGCCGCCTCCCAGACTGATAAGGAATTGGTCATTGAGGAAAGTGACTCGTGCATGGATGTAAGCATCCTTTTAGGTAACCAAATTAAATTGTGTATATCCATAGGTGCACATATTTCCTTCTCCAGAGCCAACAACCTTTTGGCAGTGGGGTCAGTGTGTCACTGTGAAAGTTAGCATAATTGTGCCGCTTTATAGTATGCAAGCAAGCAAGGTACCACTAGTCCCCCTCCCAAAATTGGTCTCTTAAGAATTTTACTCCTAACTCTCGGGGTTTTACCCTTCCACAGGAATTTATAAATCAGTTTCTGTACCGAGCGAACATCCCTTAGCACCACTGGCACTGGGAGGGTTTGGAATAAATAAAGAAGGCGGGGTAGTAAATTCATTTTAACACAGTGTATTCTACCCAACCAAGAAACACTGTATGATGACCATTGCCTTAAATCTCCTTTCAGTATTTGAAACAATTTAGGGTAATTCGCTCTGTACAGAGTCCTATAACTATTCGTCATGTGAATCCCTAGGTATTTAATAGCTTTGGGTTGCCAGTTAAAGTTTAACAATATAAGCTTTTCTACTTCTTTGAGCAGATTCACATTTATTGCCTCAGATTTGGATTGGTTCATTTTGAAGCCGGAAAGTCTATTAAATTTGCCTAATATACTAAACAGGTTAGACAGGGAGGTGAGCGGTTTTGATAATGTGAGCAAGATGTCATCTGCATAGAGCACAATGTAAGGTGTTTGGTCATTAATTTGAATGCCAGATATATCAGGGTTTTTCCTAATCTGAGCTGCTACCGGCTCCATGCATAAGGCAAACAACAGTTGTGATAGTGGACATCCGTATCTGGTACCTCTCTTGATTTGAAAGGGATCTGAGGGGAAACCCTGATGTATTACTTTTGCTGTTGGTGCAGTATACAGAGCTGTAATTGCCCTTAATATTCTACCCCCACAACCGAACGCCCCAAGCGTAGCTTCAAGGAAGGGCCAGGCTATAATATCAAAGGCCTTTTCAGTATCCAGACTTATTACCATCAATGGGGTCCTTTTGTTGTTAGCCAATTCAATCAGATCTATTATATGTCTAGTGTTGTCTGCAGCCTGCCTGTTACTTATAAAACCCACCTGGTCCGGGTGGACCAGTCTAGGGAGGGTATGACCCAGTCTGTTTGCTAACAATTTAGAGTAGTTTTGTATGTCCGTGTTTATTAGGAAGATTGTTCTGTAGCTTTTACAATTTGCTTGGTCTTTGCCTTCCTTGAATATTAGGGAGACAGACGTCTGGAGCATCTGGTCTGGGAATGAGGCCCCCGCCAGCACTGCATTATACATCCGCAACAGATGGGGGGCTAATAATTTGTCAAATTTTTTTGTAATATAAATTGGAGAAGCCAGCAGGGCCTGGAGCTTTAGAGGGTTTCACAGAACCACACTTTAAGGCAAGCCAATCCAACAGTGAAAGAGTTATAATGGCTTCAGGTCAATCGTTACCATTTCAGTCAGATGTATATTATGTGGTGCCTGTCCCAGTGAGCTCTAGCTTTTGGTAACTAGTAAGATTGCTCTCGTCTTCAGCAGTGGTTACCCTTTTGGTGTCTAGAGGATTAGAAACGGAGTGGGAGTAAGCAGCAGTGCATACTGTAGTTTCAATATACTTTTTTGGGTGTCCATGGTTTGATGAGGCAAGGCATTTGGGTGTGTCGAGATTACAGGCACTCTTTACTACTTTATTTTCAGATGGAAAGCCTTTTTGCTGGGTGGCAATGATTTAATGGAAGCATTGAGAAGTGCAACACAATCGGTGTGCACTACAGCTTTCTTATATGCCAATAACAAACAAGGCAAGAGGGAGGAAAATGGTGAAAGTGACACAATGGACAGAGTAACCAAACGCAGCATATAAACACTGTAAGAAAGGGGCTGTAGTGCAAATTGGGTAGAGACTTTGAAATGCTTTGATAGTGAAAAAACAGTATGGTATAGGCAAGAAGCAGACTTTCAGGCTAAGCGAATCAGCAATGATGACCTGGAGAGAGAGGTGGTAGAACTTCATGAAAATGCAAGAATTATACTATTCCCAGCATAGTACACAACTGCAATTTAATCAGTGAGATGTGGTGATGTTAATAAACTAGAGAAAAGTATTTTTCTATATTAGCCGTGATAAACACCCAGTGCATTATCGATGACGCATTGATCCAGCTGCTCCTACTTCTGAGCAATATGTTGTTTTACTAATTATTTTTCAGTTCTCCTAGCGACCATCGTTTATCAAGAAACATTGTAATGTAAGCATTCTTGCTCTGTCTCAAGCACTTCATCTTCTTTGTTAAACACCATTTTGAGATCAATATGTTGTCACCAATTCCAGTGGATATTTATTAGATTATCAAATAATTCTTAAATGTAATCTACTGTGACAGACCTATAATTAATTGCTCAAATTTTCATGAAAATGTAGTGACTTTTCTGCAAGTTATGACACGCCCCCCCCCCAAAAAAAGAGGGTCAAGTTTTTTCTGAACACAGTGTACTGTACATACACAATTAAATAATGATGTAATATCTCCGTAGAGAGAAAGAATTGGCCAGTTTGAATAAACGCTGCTCCTGCCCCAATTTATTTAAAATGTACTATTTACATCAGTAATATATTGAGCCTCTAGCCAACATTGCTCAAGTTAAAATGTCCTCATGATTACTTTCATCAAGCAAAACTACATAATGAAGATGAAAAATCCACCTTTTCTCAATTGCTGCAAGGCAACAGTTAGCCGCTATAATTTAATCTGGTCAGAGGCTGCTTAAACACTGAAAGGGTTAAGCGAACAGGTACAGCTCCAGGCATGCAAGTCTGTAATACACATGGAATTCGGAAATGATCAATTACCTACTGTAAGCATGGATAAAATGTATATATTAAAAAAAAAAGGGGGGGGGGTGTGAGTTCACCAATACAATCAAAGCAAAATGCATGTACATGTATCAGACGATACAGTTCCCACAGATACTATTCTGCATTTGGATGCTACAGAAAGGGAGCTGTTTCATTTGGTTAGAAAACACTGCCCTCTGTTGCACAGTTGGTGCTCTCCACCTGTGCATTGAAGTATTTTGGTTTAGAATAGATTGCGTGTTTTAAATGAGTCAGATAGGAAACATAGTGCATCTCAATCCATAAGGGAACTGTATCGATTGTTTTTCAATGTGGAGCCCTGCTGAATGTGTCTTTAGGAAACTATAGTACCATTAAAAAGATTATTATGCAGCACTCAAGCACATATATTAGGAGAGAAAAAAAAAGGATTGTTGCCTTCCGAATTCTTAACTGCTTTATATTTTTCACGGTTTTGACTATCAAGTAAACCAAATTGCAATAGAAATCAACTACTGTATGTCTGTGTAAAAGCACAGCTGTGACTATGAGCTGTGAAACAAGTACAGAGGAGCGCCTAGTATTCGATAAGGCCAAAGCAAGCTCAATACACTGGTGGATTTCCCATTAGGCTTTCCCATTAGAATTTGGAGGCGGCATGCGTGACTGCTGCTTGCCGGCAGCTCAAGCGCAATCGGGACGGCACCAGGTATGTGCCTACGGGCATCATTTTTTTAAATCTGCCACTGATATATATATATATATGTAACGAGTGTAGCCCTGGGTCCCATCAGGTCTTAGAGACCCCCCTCCCTTGGCGCAGCGCGGCCGCGGGTGCCGCCGGAGCCAGCGACGGACCCGACGGCTGCTTCCAAGGGTGGGGGCCGGAGCAGGGAGCAGCGCGTCTCCTCCGGTATGCGGCCGGTTGCCGGGGACGTGATCGGGCCGTTGCTAAGGCCGCGGTCGTGTCGCTAGGGTCCCGGCGGCTAGCGAAGCAGGGCGCCGCCATTGTAAGTGCGGTTGCGCATGCGCAGGAGCCCAATAGAGTGGGAGGCCCACAGATAGCTCGCGCATGCGCAGTGCAGGATTGCCAGCCCCCAGGGTGCATAGGGGCAGAGCCACATGACACCAGGGAGCCAATAGGGCTGGGGAATGACTTGGCAGAAACAGAAAGATACATTTCGCGGGCTTGCAGGACGCTAGTTAGTCAGACCCAGGAGCAGACAAGGGAAGGAGGTAGGGTGCAGGAGTCAGTGACTTCCTGCACTAGGCCAGCAGCCCCCAAGGCCCAAGTTAGCTCTGAGTCGCCCAGTGGAGTGGGTGTTGCCAGGGACAGCCCTCAGGTTAGGGACCCTGTCACTTACAGGAGTTGGAGCTGGGGAGCTGTGAGGGAAGGAAGGGTGGAGGGAGCGAGAGTAGCTCTGGCACCCAGATAGGTACCCACATCCCAGGTAGGCCCAACTCACCAAGAGGCTAGTGGGGTAATTGAATAGGGACGGCCCAAGATAGGGACGCGGCCCTTAGTGTTAGCGTGCTGTCTTGTCAGGGTCACGGCTGTCAGTGCCGTGAGGTCTGACAAGCAGGCACAGTGTTGTGCAGCACGTTGGCTACAAGCACCCAGTGGGTCACAGCTTGTTGCTGCAGGCGCTGGGACCAGTTAGGTAATAGTGAGGCCGAGGGGACTTAGGTAGTACGGGAGGAGGTAGTGCGGGTGCAGGGGGTCAGGGACCCCTGCATAAGATAGCTACCCCGTAGGCCCTTAGGAGTTTCCCCCAAAGCCATTACAGGTTGCTGTACAGATAGGGACGGCCTATAGTACAGAGCGTGTCACTGTAGTTCAGAAGGAACCATATAGGGACACAGCGGACGCTGCGCCACTGTGCAGCGAGTGGGCGCAGTTCTTCGTTGCGGCTGTGGCAGTCCTCCGGGTGGGATCGCCCTGGAGGTGGTTCCGGTGTTCTTCGGTCGCCGGATCCTTTGCGAAGCCAGTTGGAGATTCGAGCACCGGAGTGCTCGGGCAGGTACTATTAAATCAACAAGTGCACCAACGGGCCCTTAGTTTAATAGTGACTGCGCAGTCACCCACATTCTCTCTCCAAGACTGCGGGACATTGGGTGGGAACTACTGGACACTGGGTGGGATCACCTGGTGTTGGGGAAAGGTTCTGCGTGACGCCGTAATCAGTGTTGCCTCTGGGGAGGGACACCTGTTATAGTCAGTGTGATAATATATGTGTTGTATGCTGTTCCAAAGTAAAAGGTATTTGGTTATCTCACATATTGTGAATATGGTTATTGTATGATGTCCTGCGAGGAACAATTCCTGCTCTGCTAGGAACCATCGCAGGTGGAGGCGCTGCACCGAGTAAGTGGTTACTCATAGTATCATAATTGCCCCAGGTTCCCCTTGGCGGAAGCTCAGCCCTCCTGTGAGCCAACAGGTAACGCACCACACGCTGGTAACACTACGTTCTCCGCACCCACACTATAATCTGCGATTGAGTGGGGGAATACCCGTTACACGGGTATTCCACCCCACCCAATCGCAGATATAGTGTGGGTGCGGGGAACTTAGTGTTACCAGGTGTGGTGCTTTACCTGTTAGGCTCACAGGAGGGCTGAGCTTCCACAAGGGGGAACCTGGGGCAATTATATTAGGAGTAACCCTGTACTCGGTGCAGCGCCTCCACCTGCGATGGTTCCCGGCACAGCGGGAATTGGTCCTCGCAGGACACATACAAATAACCAGCACACTGTATGTAAACAATCAATGACTTTACATGTGCACATAGAACGTACTTGCATATAATAACCATGAGCAGATGCACGTATATCAACAGGTGTCCCTCCCTAGAGGAGACACTAACAACCGCGTCGCGCAGGACGCTACCTTCCCTCACAAACACCACCGGATGATCCCACCCAGTGTCCAGTAGCCCCACACAGTATTACCCCACCCTTCAAGTGAGATGTGTATGTGTGACTGCTCAGCCACTAGGTCCCATGTGAATGTGAGAGAACTCGTTGGTGCACTTGTGGATTACCTGCCGGACACTCCGGTGCCCGGACCTGCCAAGGGACTTCACAAAGGATCCGAAGGCTGATGTCGGCTGAATGCAGGAGCTACCGTCCGGGGCGATCCCACCCGGATGGTTACTGCATCGACAGCGAAGATCTGAGCCCAGACCTCGGGATAGACGTGCGGCGTCCGCTGTGTCCTTAACTGGCTCTGGATCTGGATCTACTGGGTGGCTCAGGGCTATCTCGGGCCTTGGGGGCTGCTGGCCTAGTGCAGGGAGTCACTGACTCCTGCACCCTACCTCCTTCCCCTGGCTGCTCCGGCTCTGACTAACTAGCATGCTGCAAGCCCGCGAAATGTATCTCTTTTCTCTCTGCAGGGAGAACCTAAGCCCTATTGGCTCCCTGGCGTCACGTGGGGTGTGCAGAGGCTCATGGGACTCGTAGTCCCTGCTCAGAGCCTTCCCTGGAAGGCTAGGGTTTCGCGGGCTCCTATCGGCGCATGTGCGAGCTATCTGGGGTCCTCCCGGCGCCTGGCTCTGACTGCGCATGCGCGACACAATGCGCAATGGCGGCACCCTCTCTGCCCTGCTTCGGGAGCACCGGGAGCCCTGCAACGCGATCGCGGCCCGTTGCGTCCCCGGCAACCCCCCGAAGCAGGTCCTACCGCCCCCACTCCTGCGGCCGCCCGACGGGACCGCCATTGGGCTCAGCGGCCCCCGCGATCGTTACAAAAGTGAGGGGGGCTGGACTGGCAGGGGGGACCTGGCTACATATATATATATATATATATACACACACACACACACATATACACACACATACATATATACACACCCATACATACATATATACAGAAAAGCAGGTACACCTCATCATAGCAACTGCCATAATAGGGCAAGTGCACGAATCAGAATAGTAAAATATAAAGATACGTCACTCAAACCAAATTGGAAAAAGTACACCCAGCACTGTGGATGTTTATGGTTGTTTCATTACAGTGTTTTCCATCATTGCAGTGCTGGGTCTTCTTTTTCCAATTTGTTATGTGTGGTAAATTGGGTAGAGACTTTGAAATACTTGCATACAATCATACATATACACACACACACACACAAATATTTGTTTTCATTTGAATGTATCTATGGTAACATGTGACGTCTTTAACGATCTTTGCCTGCTGGTTGTTCTAAAAGTTAAATTGGCAACTAAAATTGTTCCTTTTTGCTTGTAAAATAATGATGTTATCGACTTTATGCAAACTGATAACGCAGAAAAACATGGAACACACTCAAAAGAAAGATGTATTCAATTGTCAAACAATACAAATAAACATATAATAAAAATTAGTTCATGGACGATTAAATCTTTTTAAGGACTACGGAGTTGTTTATTTATTTTATTTGTGCAGTCCATGCGGGACCCTTTTACAAGACACAGAAACCTTTACCGCACAGTAAACCAACTGAAGTGAAGCGACAATCATGAACACACGAGTGCTGCTGTAGTCTGAATAAACTGCACGCTGTCCCTGTGGGTACTTCACAAAAGTGCAGGCATTCAAAGAAGAAAAAGGCAAGCAAATAGATGATGGTACATTCATTGCATTTTATTTTTACATTAATACAAAGTTGAAGCACCAAACCATATCCTGCGTTTTCCTCTTAGCAGGTCTATTAGGAAGAGCTGACGTAGCGAAGCCAATGCAAACTTTTTCAAAGTCCTGGAACAATACGTTTCCAGGGTGCTGAGCAATCTCATCATCTTCTCAGGATGAGGCAATCTGTCCTGCTGTGAGATGCTCGTGATTTAACTATGAACATGTGTAAAATGGAGAGAGATAGGTAGGGAACATTCTCCAGGGTGTTGAGGGGGCTTTGAACCATGACATAGGATGCTTCATATTTGCTGAAGCAGCTCACAAACTGAAGATCATTTAGACATAATTTGCAAGCTGTGGGGAAATTAGGACAGTTTGACAATTTGTGGACAATGGAATATGAGAAACACAAACAAATTTGTTTTTGGGGACAATAACTACACATGGTAAACTAAACATATAGCCCTTATGTTCCATTAATTGGTTCCATGCAGCCACATATTAACTCTTATTCCCTTACAAGGCAAATCCTCCCCTCATTTCCCACTTACAGATGTATTGGTTCTCTGGCAAGTACAGTGTGGGATAAGGGCAGAGGAAACATCTGACTGACAAGCACTATCCCCCAAGTCAAAGGCCCCAAGAAATGGGGTTTGTACCTAATTTCCTAAAAAAAATTGCCAAAACTTGGCTTTAAACATTATATTGTACATGTCTTTATTTGTATAGCTCCATACATGGTTACATTTGTTTAAAGAAGCCTGTCACATTGGCATTTATGTTTTACAAAATATATTTTTGGGCAGCTACCAGAGATTACACCTTAAAGTTGAAGTCCCATACAGGACTTGACCGAACTAATGACTGAGATATCTGGGAACTTTGATTGTTTTCACTCACAAAAGGGATACTGAAAGTGTGGCTGGTTGCCAATCTTGTTTTTTGTGCCTAATTGATAAGGTTATCATATGTATTCACACCACTCTCCATGTCAAATAACCAAATAAGTGACCAGCTAAGGGTGAAATAAGGGCAGTAAAATCCATGTTGAACTTAAGGTTACAATGCATGCAAAACTTTCAAAAATATTTGTAAGTTTTAACCCACTAAACAGAGGTTATGTATGATGCCAGTTTTTAATGACTACATATAATGCAAGTTTATTTAATAGATAGTGAATCACACCAGGGTGCCATGCTTTCTTGTCCTATTGTGCCTGTATATAGTCACCTTTTATCAAACAATTCAAGTCAGTAGCACGGTTAAGCACATATTTATCCACAGGAAAAAAGAAGCATTTGTTTTGGCCAACATTTAGTGCACATGGCATCCTACCAATTCTTCCATACAGTTGTATTGGGAATTGGAGATTATGTAGGCCAGTTTACACACACCAGAGTGTAATTTTCCTCAGTGAACATTTTGACTGGGAAGACGGACAATATTTTCTCATGATTGTGATGTATTACACTGGTACCGTTGGCTTTTATTTGCCTAGGGAGAGCTTGTGAAATTACCACTCCAGGGAAGTGATAGAGCGTAGAATGCCTTGTATAACGTGCTCAAATCAGTGTATAAACAAATATATCCATTGTCAGTTTTAACTGATCAGTTTCTTAAACAAAAACATGAAAAATTTATTAAAATCAGCTACAATTCATAATTAAACTTAAGAGTGACCCTTTTGACAACTTAACCATGGCCTTGTGTGTTAAAAAAAACTATTGTTCTAGAGACCCTGTTAGGAATCTGATTTCTCAGTGCCGTCCGTGCAACACACAGACTACCCTCAGGGAGACTCAGGGCACACAGCGCAACCTCCGCTTACCTGCCTCCACGGGCCGTCAGCTCCTCTGTCGGCGCAGGGTTCCTCCCCTCGGCGGTCCCACCGCTCCTGCTCCTTCTCAGTGGCAGGCGCGGGTCCTCCGTCCCGCGCGCACACGTGTGTCCTCCTCCAACACTGGTCGCGTGCACACGCAGCTTACAGAGCGCACGCCCAGCATCCACTCTTCTACTTTCACTCCTGCTGTGAGGCTCCACCCCTGTACACCGCACGGGTGTAATCAGAGTGCTACCAGTGCTCACCTGGGTTGTATCAGCCACACCTATCCAGAGAGGCTCCATGCAGTCCTCCTGACCCACCTCCTTCCCCGATTGGTCAGCCCAGCCTTATCTAGCATCTCTGAGCCCTCACTCATCACTCGACATAGTCTCTGTATGGAAGTGTTTGGTGTACTCTCGGTTACTACAGGTTCTGACACAGCTCCTACGACGACCCCCTTTGGCTCTCGACTTCGGCTCTCCTTGAACTACGTATTCTCTGTCATCCCACGATCACGGCTTGGACTTCGACCTTCATCTCTCCGCTTGACCTCGGCAAGGCAATCACTATTCTACTCCTATACCCGGTACCGGCAAGTATTGTCTACGCTACTTACATCTGGCCTGGCAACGCTTAATCCCACACTCCGGACACCTTCCCTTTTCTGCGGGTGCGTGTATTCCTACCTCCCCCTTCTGCACAGGGGACGGGTCTGGTCTGCGGGCAGCACCGGCGTAACAGACACTGTGTGCTGGTCCACAATCTCAAGCAAAATTACTAGAGATGGAGTTGCAGAACAGAAGAGGATCATGTTAAGATGGCCTCGACATCCATTTTGGTCTTCCAACATTTACAATTACACTACCATTCCTGAGCAGCACCTTTTACGGACTATGGGCCTAAGTGAGATGAGAAAGGGCAGGAAACGTTGTAATCCCACAGCCCTCATACCTTACAGATCAGCTTGAGCCCAACACTAGCCACACCAAAAGGTATTCTGGAATTGTGGAAGTATTTGACCAAATGTTTTCCGATTACGTTTGCACAGTACACAGCCTAGAAAAAACACACTATTTCTTGTCTAATCAATATAACTAAAGATATTAGCTTCCTTAGGAGTTCCACAAACCATGGCAACATAATGGCTATCCCAACGCATGCCGTCAATAAATAAAATGTGACACGTACAGATTTTTAAATAGGCTCCTTGCAGGGTGTAATGCTTTTTTAATGAACCAATATGATTGCTCTTTATCAAGTTGCACATAAACTTTTAAACATATTCTTCAGATGGTGTTTTCTGGCTGTTTATCTTCCATAACCCTACACTTCCCTAAGACCAATACTGTTGCTACAATTTTATGGTATTTTTTGTAAAGATTTATCGACTTAGTAGTTCCTTCGAGATGCTGATAAAACACTGTGCGTTTTCCCCTCTGTGTCCCTCCATCCTTTGTGGCTTCCTATTTCCCTGCGTGAAGCAGAAGATTTAAATACCATGAAGTAACGCGGGTACTTTTAAAGGTAAGTATCACAGGGTGTGGAGGGCCCCCAAAGCTGAAAATGGGGGACTCTATGCTCCAGAGAGAAGTATCTCAATAGTGTTGGTAATGTATGAATCAGAAGGAAAGTTATTTTATTGGCAACCTTTTTAACTCTTCAGATGCCATTGGGTCCTTTGTTGTACTTTCTTTGACTGAAAGAGCCAATTCCTCCAAACCCATTGTAACTTTGCTTTAACCTGTCACTGCTAGCGGGCCTAACTTAGTTCTGTAATGAGTCAGTAGCAATACACAGTACCGTCAAGAAGGGCAAATATTGCATTTATTGGTACAGTATATTTGTACATAATAGGAGAATTATCATATGCAAAAAAAGGCATAACTTCGAAAAATATTAGTCAACTAACCAATTACTGGCAAATATAAATAAAATAAAATATTTGTTTGCTAATAAAACCTATACTGTACCTAAATCTGAGGCAGCCTTAGTAGTAATGTAACATCAAAAAAAGGAAGTATTGAGATTTTTAAGATGTATTGACAAAAGTATTAATTACATGTAGCCCCCTGTAAACAGCACGGGCTACTAAATCTTCCTACTACTGTGGTAAGCCCTGTTAAAGGCAGGCCCCAGTAGTAATCCTCGGTTTTCCCCCCTTGCAAAGCCCTGCCTGCGTGATGATACAAGCCTGTCTCTGCTGCCGCCCTGTGCAGAGGGGAGGTCTTGTTCATGTCATGAGGGGCGGGGCTGACCAAACTTAGTAGCGGTTCCTGTGTGCTCTGTAGTCAGTTCAGTTCTGAGAGTCAGTGAGTGTGGTTCAGGAGTTGAGAGAGAAGGGAGTTGTTCCGGAGGTCCGATGAGAGGTTGGAGTGTCTGACTGGATAGTCAGATAGAGAGAGAGAGTGTAGCTAGGTTCCTGAGGAGTAGGGCCCAGTAGTTCAGAGGTGGATCCATGCCTCTCACCCTGCTTAGGGGGTGGGGGAAGAGCTAGCCCCACCCGTAGCGCCCTTGGCTGCGGGTGGAGGCAGGGAGAAAGATACCCCTCAGACCATCCTGCGGAGAACGATCTGGTGGGAGAGGAGGAGGAGGCATATCGTGTATCTGTATTGCTGTGCTGCTATTACTGCCCTACCGACAGTGAGTACAATAAAGACTCTGTTGCTTTCAACACGGTGCCGTGTGATTCTGGAATGTTCACCCCGGGACCAAGGGGGTTCTTCTATAAGGGTCTCTTCCCACATCCCTGGGAATTATAGAAGATGGAGGCGCTGCACCATTAAGACCACATGGAGGCCAATACCTCAGAAGCCTGGTCCTGTCTCCCCCATAACATCGCGGGAAGCTCAGGCCCTCCTGTACCAGGTATGCACCACTCACAACCATGTAATCGGCCCTCACGCACCCTAGATACATCAGTTGAGTCTAGGGGGGGGGGGGAAACAAGGGTTACATACATGAAATGGCCATTAATGAGAGATAATAGCATTGCACTTTAGTGAATATACTTTAAAGGGGATGAGACCGCTCATCCACTTATATTTGTGATTATTAGTCAAATAAGCAGGTGCTCGGAAGGGATAAAAGTATCTGCGTATAACAGTGTTGATCCAACGGATCAAAAAAGTATCCCCATAGCGCCCGGCACTCAATGCTGGAAAAATTACTCTAGACAGCAATAGTCCAATAGGAACAAACACCTATTTCAACAAATGTATAGGGAGTTAGTAACCCTTGTACCAATAAGTCCAATGAAAATAATAAAGTTTTATTTGTCTAAATACTCATTAAAAACACACATATATACTTCATTCAAAACTATTAAAATACCCCATTCAGAGGTGGCTGTTTGGGTCAGTAGTAGTTCAGTAAACTATCTTTCATTGATAGGAACTCTAGTGACTCTCATACATGTATTATAACAATTCAGTGATTCATGCCGAGCTGTGTATCATAGAGACTTTGACCGAATATCACCGTACATAGGTAAGTTCAGGTTTGTTGGTGTAACATTCTTTAGCTTGCATATATACATATATATTTCTTTGCAGGTTGTATATCCCTATGAATGTACTGTGTCCTCTATCAAGGCATGTAATTAGCTAACAGATTAGCTTGATATATAGCTGTTTAGCATTCCCTATACAGGTTGTAACATAAAGGTTGCGTTTGCTACAAATAAGTAGTATGGGGTACTATGCCTAGGGTATATATATACACAGAGGGAAGGAAAGGGGCTATTTGGCGTAACAAAGCCCCCAAAATGCTGCGTGATCACAGCAAATCTTGCGCTGAGTCTGTATCAGGACTCAGCACGGAATACAAGCCTGTCTTCTCTCCGTGCGGCTGACCACCGAATATCGCCACCTCTGATGACGTCAGCAAGTGACGTCTATTCCCGATGACCGTTTCACGGAAGGCTACGCTTCTTCAGGGGAGGAGGAGTCCTGATACAGACTCAGTGCAAGATTTGCTGTGATCACGCAGCATTTTGGGGGCTTTGTTACACCAAATAGCCCCTTTCCTTCCCTCTGTGTATATATATACCCTAGGCATAGTACCCCATACTACTTATTTGTAGCAAACGCAACCTTTATGTTACAACCTGTATAGGGAATGCTAAACAGCTATATATCAAGCTAATCTGTTAGCTAATTACATGCCTTGATAGAGGACACAGTACATTCATAGGGATATACAACCTGCAAAGAAATATATATGTATATATGCAAGCTAAAGAATGTTACACCAACAAACCTGAACTTACCTATGTAAGGTGATATTCGGTCAAAGTCTCTATGATACACAGCTTGGCATGAATCACTGAATTGTTATAATACATGTATGAGAGTCACTAGAGTTCCTATCAATGAAAGATAGTTTACTGAACTACTACTGACCCAAACAGCCACCTCTGAATGGGGTATTTTAATAATTTTGAATGAAGTATATATATGTGTGTTTTTAATGAGTATTTAGACAAATTAAACTTTATTATTTTCATTGGACTTATTGGTACAAGGGTTACTAACTCCCTATACATTTGTTGAAATAGGTGTTTGTTCCTATTGGACTATTGCTGTCTAGAGTAATTTTTCCAGCATTGAGTGCCGGGCGCTATGGGGATACTTTTTTGATCCGTTGGATCAACACTGTTATACTTTAGTGAATATACCTGTACCCATCAGACTTTGATGTGTGAAGAAATGACAATCTCAGATAATTATATAATTAAGAGATCTAATTAATGGAAATAAAGTCTGATAGTGAATTGGAATCATTGTTCATAGTACAAACAAGTACAATTTTGTTTGCACACCTGCAAACAGACTTTATTGTTCTTATTTATACTCCCTTGGAACTACTCTACCCAACAGAAGCACTGGCCACCTTAATTTAGCTAGGAAGAACAAAACCATCCAGGAACTCAAGTGTTCTTGATAAAATTATACAGTGTTTATTTGCACAGGATCCACCTGTACACCTTTATTTAGCTTACACATTGGTATCTTGTTTCCCTGTTATGAATGACAAGGAAATTCTACTTTACGAGTAAAATACATAGTACAATTTGGCCTATTTTAGAATGATTGCATCCGTACCCATACGTCTAGGAAGAATAGAACGCCATTAGGAGGCACTAACCTAGGATACAGTATATTAAAAAAACAGGTAGATAATAGCTTATCCTCCAGATACAATAGAAAGCTACATATTCCACACAGAAGCAAGCGGACTATGCTGATGTTTCACGTTATACAAATTCTGAATGGAAATGACCTGATCTGTTCAGATTCTAATCATAGGTTAAGCAATCAGTCAATTTATACACCATTTGCCTCAAAATTGAGCAAGTAATTTTCCTCTATACCGACATATAAATGTATAGCTCATCCAAATAAAGAAAATAGAAGACATAATGCAAACATACAAACCCATATTAAGATCGACTGCATTTTTTGTAACCTCTGGTCTCACCAGATATACTGTAATATAAAGTATTTAATCACACAGGCACTGCCGTCTCTGACATTTACGAGAAATAGTCCTTTAGTACAGTAAGTGTTTAGAAAGTAGATAATCAGCCTACAGAGGAACAAGTAATGCATAAAGCATCTTAAATCAACTTAGCCACCTTAGCACAAGCCTATTCTACATCTGATAGTTCCATGAAACCCTTGGATTATGGCCCGTATTTTTGAAGCAGTGGTATTCCATAAAACACCATCAGGCACAGAAAGGCATCTTATAGAATAGCAGTGTTTAGTAAACAGGGTCCTAATTTTTTTTATTTTATGCAAAAACTAGCCTTCAGATTCCTGATCTCGTATTTAAAAGTGTCAAACAGGTAAAACAAAAATCTCCTTAAAGAATTGTTTTAACTCTGGTCTTTAAAATCAGGAAACCAAGATAGCGAAAAATGTCTTGCTTCAGAGCCTTCAGAGATACAGGACAGTTTAAAAAAAAATGTTATTGATTTTGACACGGTCTTGAGGGCTCAGTAGATAACATTATTACATTGTATATTTTATGACAGATTTGTCAAGTTTAATTTGTTGCCACAGCAGATTTCGCATCCAACTGTACAAATTATCCGTTTAAGATTTCTTGATATCAATTTATTTTCTGGATAGAAAATGCACAAATGATTGCATACAAAAATCAAACTTATATATATACAGTATACAGTTGTGTGAAAAAGTACACACTTGTTTAATTCTATGGTTTTACATATCAGGACATAACAATCATCTGAAGCACTTATTCCCATGACCTGATTTATATTATTTGTTATTAATATGATATGTATTACTACTGTGAAGCGCTATGTACATTTATGGCGCTATATAAATAAAGACATACAATACAATCTGTTCCTTAGCAGGTCTTCAAATTAGGGAAAAACTTCAGATGCACAACAACACATGACATATTATACCGTGTCATGATTTAACAAAAATATAGCCAAAATGGAGAAGCCATGTGTGAAAAACTAAGTATACCTTATGATTCAATAGCTTGTAGAACCACCTTTAGCAGCAATAACTTGAAGTAATCGTTTTCTGTATGACTTTATCAGTCTCTCACATCGGTATGGAGGAATTTTGGCCCACTCTTCTTTACAATGTTTCTTCAGTTCATTGAAGTTTGCGGGCATTTGTTTATGCACAGCTCTCTTAAGGTCCCACCACAGCCTTTCAATTGGGTTGAGGTCTGGACTTGGACTGGGCCATTGCAACACCTTGATTCTTTTCTTTTTCAGCCATTTTGTTGTAGATTTGCTTGTGTGCTTGGGATCATTGTCCTGTTGCATGACCCAATTTCGGTCAAGCTTTAGCTGTCGGACAGATGGCCTAACATTTGACTCTAGAATACTTTGGTATACAGAGGAGTTCATGGTCAACTCAATGACTGCAAGGTTCCCAGGTCCTGTGGCTGTAAAACAAGCCCAATCATCACCCCTCCACCACCGTGCTTGACAGTTGGTATGAGGTGTTTGTGCCGATATGCTGTGTTTGGTTTTTGCCAAATGTGGCGCTGTGCATTATGGCCAAACATCTCCACTTTGGTCTCGTCTGTCCAAAGGACATTGTTCCACAAGTCTTGTGGTTTGTTTAGATGCAACTTTGCAAACCTAAGCCGTGCTGCCATGTTCTTTTTAGAGAGAAGAGGCTTTTTCCTGGCAACCCTTCCAAACAAACCATACTTGTTCAGTTTTTTTCTAATTGTACTGTCATGAACTTTAACATTTAACATGCTAACTGAGGCCTGTAGAGTCTGAGATGTAACTCTTGGGATTTTTGCAATTTCTCTGAGCATTGAACGGTCTGACCTTGGGATGAATTTGCTGGGACGTCCACTCCTGGGAAGATTGGCAACTGTCTTGAATGTTTTCCACCTTTGAATAATCTTTCTCACTGTAGAATGATGGACTTTAAATTTATTGGAAATGGCCTTATAACCCTTCCCAGATTGATGGGCAGCAACAATTGCTTCTCTAAGATCATTGCTGATGTCTTTCCTCCTTGGCATTGTGTTAACACACACCTGAATGCTCCAGACCAGCAAACTGACCAGACCACTCCAGACCAGCAAACTGCTAAAACGTTGGCTTTTTATAGAGGTGCTGATTATCAATTAATCAATGGCATTTGATTAGCAGCACCTGCCTGCTACTTAGCATCTTAATTCCTATGGAAGCACTAAGGGTGTACTTAGTTTTTCACACATAGCTTCTCCATTTTGGCTTTATTTTTGTTAAATAAATCATGACACGGTGTAATAGGTCATGTGTTGTTGTTCATCTGAGGTTGTATTTACCTAATTTTAAGACCTGCTAAGGAACATATTGTTATTATGTCCTGATATGTAAAACCATAGAATTCAAAGAGGGTGTGCTTTCTTTTTCACACCACTGTATGTAGAGGTATCGGTACCGTGTTAGCCGACCCTTAATAATCAAAAATGAATAGACGATACCGTTCTGTGGCTAACGAAATGCTTTTATTTGTGCGAACTTTAGAGATACACTGATCT
The DNA here is from genome assembly GCF_040206685.1 of Ascaphus truei. NCBI lineage: Eukaryota > Metazoa > Chordata > Amphibia > Anura > Ascaphidae > Ascaphus > Ascaphus truei. Next base: position 100,771,273 of record NC_134487.1, on the reverse strand, counting down.
CTTCTTCCGGCGATGGTACATTGAATAAAGCTAGCAAGGTTAAACTTTCACTCAATCTTGCCGCTTGAGTAAACAAAAAAAAATTAACTTTCAAGCGCACTCAACTTGCCTGCAACGCCCCCGCTTGAGAAGTAGGCAGGACACCCGGCACTCATGCTTAGAGAGTTGGTGACGTCACTGCTCTCAAGCATGAGCGCTGTCAGCGCCAGTGGGGTCGTAGCCTAAGGGTCTAGAAGCTTCTGCAGCTCTATGTATACTGTTCTATGAGGTCACCATCCCCCTGGATACAGCGGGAGGGGTTTGGATGTTACTTCTTTATTTGGACCCAGATGGCAGCCTAAACACCTTATAGAAGGTAGGCATGACCAAAAGTACATTTACTATCCTATACCGACTGACAGGATGAACATCTTCCAGAATGTGGGTGTGGCTAAGCCTCTGCTGAGCTACTTTGCAACAACCTAGGCCAGTGATTTCCAACCTTTTTTGTTTGGAGGAACCCTTGAAGTATTTCGAAAAATCTCGGGGAACCCCTATCTGGCTGACACATATTAGATTCGACAGGGGTCATCACAACATTTCACACCTCACGAGCCACCTCCATTTCCCACCCTCTACATATGTATTTCTCTCCCATCCATCTCACTAACTCTGCCCCCTCCCGCCTTGCATGTATTTATCCCTTGCGTCTCACTTTTACTCCCTCTTTTCCTCATTCACTCCCACCTGCCCCCCTCTCTTCTCTCACTCGCCCCTACCTTCCGTCAATTACCCACTCTCTCTCAATCCACCCTACAAAATACATACCAAAAAAAACCACCCCCAGGGGGAGGTCTGTGGTCCATAGGAGGAACCCCTGAGACTGCTTCAAGGAGCCCCAGGGTTCCACGGAACCCTGGTTGGGAATCACTGACCTAGGCAGTTAAACCTTTAGGGGCCTTAACTCCTTAAATACACAGAGTAATCCCGGAGGGGGTATACATATATACATACAGTATACACATATAAAAAAAAAATTACACCGACTTTAAAATGTAAAAGCAGATGTGACACGGCTTGGGAAAGTTCTAGGAGCCATATTAGTGCTGGAGAAATGTAAGTTTCTTGTACTGTAGGTTGTGATACCTTAAAGAAGAAATCTATGAAGCTTGAAAAGCTAGTGTGTTCACTATATTTAATATATGAACTCTTAAGTTAGTCCTTCAAAACATATCACAACCTACAATACTTGGGAAGTAACCACTCCCAACCAGATTTGTCAAATTGCATGTTTTTCAATAAAATTCATGTCAGTACTATGCTATTGTGGATTAACAGGTTATGTGGAGAATACAAAGGAGACCAACACAGCAGACGTTCTATGGGTCTGTGCTTTAGAACAACTTTTGATTTACGTTTCGGAGGTATACTCTATAGATCATTCAATATGCTTGGTATATAGAACTGTATCTTGTATATTTTTTAAATGGAATAAAATGTTATGCCTGAACATACTGTAATGTTCTTTAACATCTATTTTCCCATCTCTCTTCCTACTTCAAAAAAAGCAACTGTGATAGGTTTAAATCAGCTAATTTTATTTGTATGTTTGTTTTAGAAAATGCAGTTGTACCTTTTATTTGTGGGTATTTTAACTTGCCTATCACTAGTATTCACTTTATAATTCTCATATATACTATGACATAATAAATAAATATAAAGTACTAATAATTAGTTGATGGCAGATATGCATGTACAACATTTTCAACACTTTGTAACGGGTATTGAAGTGAAGATCTGTAACCAGATGACAGCTAAGTGAATAATTCCTTATGACTTTTACATTCATACTATGAAGAGGGTGGGTTTTGTTAATAGTAAAGTCAAGTCAAAAGGAGGATGAACAGAGATTACATAAGCTGATTGATAAAAGCAGGTTGTGCGCTGTGCCATGCTCATCATCATTATCTACCTTAATGTGCACAATGCAAGCCACTTGGGACACTATCCTGCTTTGACATAGTGGTGCCTTGGTTACTGCAGAGCAACAAGTGATTATAGGGAACAGATACTGAATGCAGTATGCTGCAGTAACTTGTCCAGCAAACATTCGGAAATTTTAGCTTTGATTCAAATTAATGCACATATGCTCCCCTCAGATAACATTCACTGTGTTCACTGAGGAATAAGAATGTGCGGATGGCTTACATTCATCATTTATTTCAGTGTATGAAGGATAATTATGTTGATGACAACCAGGAAGGACAGCTCTGCCTTTGGAAAAAGGCAGTGACAGCCAAATTGCATTGTGCAATTCATGATTCACACCGAATGAGCTGCCATTATTATCAAGTCAATATTATCCACATTTTTCTAATATTCATTCGTACTCTCAGTATCCATATGTTCTAGAACGCATCCTTGAAAGATCATGCAACTCCAGCTTTACCAAAGAGACATGTGGCATTAACCATCCATTCACTTTTAAAAATGTTTTTTTGTATTACTCATAACTTAAAATGAATTTGAAATACATAGCACCTTGACTTTACATTCTATAAAGCATTTTCTATGTTGATAAGTCAGTCCCAATGCAGGTTCCATCAAATGCTGGTCAAGATTACAAGTGACCCTCATTTTGTTAAACAAAGAGGTAAAATGTACCGACCTATACTACAACAGTTTAAACACCACTGAGCTGTGGACATCCTTTAGTAATGAAGAGTTGCAGTTAAAAGGAGGACTCCCCCATGCTTAATTTTTGTACTGCCTGTCACGCAATTAACCTATTCAGTTGTATTAACACTACAGCAACTAATGAGCTAACTTTCATTTGAAATGTACCTATTTTTCTCTGGCTCCTGTGAAGTTGCCTGGGTAAACATTGTCTTTGCATTAATGGGTCAATAAAACAATGACAAAAAACTATATGTTTATAATTGGAGTGACTGTTGGCAGAGATTGTACCCGAGATTGAACCTGATCCGACATTGTAACTTCAAAAGGGGGCTTCATAAAAACTACTGAGACCTTTCTGGATAGCAGACAAAAGGTGACAGAAAAGGCACTCCATTTCCTTACATATTTTTGATAACTAAAATCTGGTGTAATTCACAAGGATAAAAATATAGATTTGTGACAAGCCGAAATACAGAATTGTACAGACACTAAATGTGACCGGTTGTCTGGGTTGCATATCCTCATATATTTGTGTCCCTCTATCAAAACTACAAGTAGCCCTGTCTAGACAGATGTCCAGGTGTGCATTAAAATCCTACGAATGCAATGATGATGTTAGCATTATTCTAGGAGTTATAGGCAGAGAGAAATAGGGAATGTTATAATTTGATTCATTTGGGTTTAAAATCATTCTCCCAGCCATAAATGTCATGGAAGATTGATGACTGGGACAGAAGACACACCCAGAAAAGGTTGTCCTGTCCTTGTCACAGGGGTAAAGTTTTGAACATTAAAATAATGCATTTGAGTATCAAAAGGCAGAATACCACAAGGAGGGGTGTTATAGCAATTACCCGTGAGTTCTCATATCTTCAACTTCAAGACCTCTTTGAAGGAATCTTATATTGTTCGTTGGTAACGTATAGGTTCTATTCTATTATTTTATAAAACTATCGGCATATAAATATTGTATGTTTTGTAACATTCATTTTCTGTAAACAAAGAAAAAAGAACACACCTCCCGTTGGAGGCAAAAAACGATGCACAGCCGGGAGAAAGAACTGCAAGCAGGCAAATGGTGGTGAAAAAGGCGTTTAATCCAACATCATGGTAAAAGTCTGGCGGATCCTCTGACGCGTTTCAGCCCGTGGGCCTTTGTTAAAGAGTGATCCGCCAGTGAACAAACAACCCTGATATGGAGTGTAAAAACTCAGGACACCTGTCGAGCAAAGGTGTACATGGTGACTCATCATATGGGGAAAGTGATACACATAAAAAACACAGTTGCAGATACATAATACTTGATACATAAACACTAGTATAAGTATACAGATATATCCACTGAAACTGATATTGATTAAAAAATGGCAAAACCAGACATACCAAGACTGTCTTGAAAGATTTAAAATGATGATCGCACATCAATCAATATAATAATCATAGCAATGAGAATGGATAGAGGGTACTGACAACATAGACTTATAGATATAATATATATAGTGATAACTTTAAAAAAAAATTTTTTTTTGCACACTGCACACTGCACACACACTGCACACACACTGCACACTGCACACACACACTGCTCATTGCTCACACTGCACACACCGACACACACTGCTCATTGCTCACACTGCACACGGCACACACACTGCTCATTGCTCACACTGCACACACACTGCTCACACTGACACACTGCACACACACTCACTGCACACAGCTCTCACAATACACTCACATGTCAGCAGCCCACCCCCCCTCACATGTCAGCAGCCCACCAGTCCGTTTTTCACATGTCAGCAGCCCCCGTTTTTCACACACACACACACACACACACACACACACACACACACACACACACACACACACACACACACACACACACACACACACACACACACACCTAACCTCTTGCAGCAGCAGCAGATCTGGCTGGGAAGACACAGACACACGTTGCTGCGCACCGCAAAACCAGGGGGCTGAGAGGGAGGGGGCTTGGAGGGAGAGGGAGGGGGCTGGGAGGGAGGAGGGATGAATCGCCGCCATTTTTTAAAAACTTTTTATTTATTTATTTTATTCACTTCCTTCCCTCCTCACTCCCTCCCTCCCGATCAGGCGCGCGGCGGCCATTTAAAAAAAAAATTAGCGCAACCCCGTTACTAACGCGGTGGTCTCGGGGTGGACCCCGAGGACCGCGTTATAACGGGGTTTACCTGTACATTAATTTAACAGAAAAAATGATAACACTGTAATTTAAATAATAAAAGTGTATATATGGAAAATATATAAAAACATATATAAATAATCAAAAAGCAGAAAAAAACAGAAGAAAAGGGGGAAGGGGGAAGAAGGAGAGGAAGGGGGGAAGGGGAAGGGGGGAGGGAAGGGGAAGGGAATGGTAAAAAGGGGGGAGGGCGGGGAGGGAGGGGTGGGTTAGAAAAGGGAAGAAAAAACGAATATCAAATAATATCATGAAATACATTAAAGAAAATGCTGTAATTCCCAATCAATATTTAAACCATATGGATGTAATGTGTGGAGAGCAAAAATCCAGTACATATCTCTTCTATTTAATAGTTGGAGTCTGTCTCCACCTCTAACATTAATGGGGACATGTTCAATGCCAATGAATTTAAAATTAGCTATACCGCCCTGTGGGCATTCTGAAAAATGCCTAGGTACTGGATGTGTAACATCCTTTTTTTAAATCAACCTAGCATGTTCAGAAATACGAACCTTAAGAGGTCTAATAGTTCGGCCAACATATTTCTTATTGCATCCACAAATAATGACATATTACGTAACTGGTATGACAGTTCATAAAAGACCTTATTTTATATCTATCTTTGGGATACAATGTATGTAATCTTTTAGTAGGGACAACGAATGGACACCACTTGCAAGAACCGCATTTATAAAATCCTTTTGGTATCTGACCCATTGGTCTAGATGATTTGGATTGAAATAAGCTTCTTGATACCGAAGTAGCCAATGTATTTGCTTTTTTGAATGCAAATCTAGGACCGCACTTAGTGATAGAGTCCAAGTCAGGATCTAATTTAAGAACATCCCAATGCTTATGCACAATAGAGCGTATTTGCTGTGCTTGTCTATTATACTGTGTAATAAACAAAGGATTGTCTTGAACCTTAGATTGTCTCTGTGTTTTACATTTCCTATGATGAATTAAATCGGTACGGTCCATAGATTCAGCATCAACATAAGCTGCATGTACATCTTTTAAAGGGTATCCTCTTGCCAAAAATTTGGCGCCAAGTTCCTTAGAATGTTTCTCAAAAGAATCTTTATTGGAACACAATCTTCTATACCTTTGAAATTGGCCCTTAGGGATACCCCGAATAAGGGATCTTGGATGGCTACTTCTATCGTGCAAATAGGAATTTCTGGAGTGTGGCTTAGTAAAGATATCGGTTTGTATATTCATGTCAGGATCACCATGGAGTGTCACGTCAAGAAAATCAATAGAATGTGTATCTGTGTGAAATGTAAATTTTAAATTGATATCATTGATATTCAGGTGATGAATAAAGGAATGTAAACTATCCAACTCACCGTGCCAAATGAAAATCAGGTCATCAATGTACCTTTTGTAGAAAATAATATTGGAATGAAAGATGTTTGTGCTACCATAGATACACTGGCGACACACTTTATTCGAGCTCGGCTAGTCCCACGAATTCGGGTATACCCGGGTGTATTGAGGTTTGTGACTGTTTTCTGCCCGAGTGCATTGAGGTATTTTCCAGGCAGGGATTGAAGCATTTTATTCCCGCTGGCTGCAATACTGCACAGTATATATATATATACTGCATTACAATTCATGAATTTATGCCATCTGGTAGACACGCGAAGCATTGCAGCCTATTAAATCCTAATCATTATCATTTAACAGATCAGCCGCCCGTCAGCTAGGCATGAACCCAGGCTGGGAAGGCAAACGCAACGGGGCTTGTCAGAGGTGAGGAGCGGCGCATTCCAGGTATCTGCCAGGTACATACTGGGTATTTGCTCGAATAAAGTGTGTCGGTGCAGTATGTGTGGATTCCCATAGACCCATGAAAAGATTGGCATATGAAGGAGCAAAAGAACTCCCCATAGCCGTACCCCGTTTCTGAAGATAGAAGAGAGAATCAAATAAAAAATAATTGTGTGTGAGTAAAAACAAAATAGAGTCTGTGATAAATGAAATCTGTGCTATAGAAAGTGAAGATTCTTCAAGATAATGATGGATAGCGATGTTCTTTCTCCCGGCTGTGCATCGTTTTTTGCCTCCGACGGGAGGTGTGTTCTTTTACCTGCTATCTGGTTTCGGTGGCACGCCAGATAGCTGTCACACCGGCAACTCAGCAACTGCGGGGGATGTACCCTACATCAGCAGCAGAGAGAAGTTTCCTGGCGGTTCGCAGATTGCCTGTGTTGCTGTTTACTTTCACTACCGGCTTGTGATTGCTCCTATAACCGTGAGTCTCCGTTTTCAATGCTACTGGTGCTCTTAGGAGAGCTAATTGTTTATAAGGAGAAGTACATACCCACTGGTTTATTTGGGACTTTGGCCAGGACTGTGTTTGTTTATTTATTATCGGAATGCAGCTATCTCACTGACTCTTTGAAGCGCCTGGTTAGTTAACCTCTGGTTACCTGGTATGCAAAAAAATTCTGTAAACAAGCACTGTACCAATTTCATATATTAAATCCAAAATGTAATAAGTACAGTCTTTGGGTTCTAATTGCACCTAGTATTTTTTGAAGAGATTAACCAAATTTTTTGACACATTTTGCTACTTTTTTTGGTGTTAATTACACATTTTTTCAGTAAACGAGACAAGGGAATCTTGAGGGTAATACCTTAAATTATTCTTGGTGGTGGCATAATTGAGGTGTAGTGCGAGTGTTTTTGGGGAGATATTGCTCATCTTTAGTGCCCTATATGTTAGCTGATGATTTAACCCCTTCCACACACATACACACGTCACATGCACACAGGTGTGGCTTTCATGATACTGCTCTTAGCTGTAAAGCTAGCATAGGTAACGTCCCCTCCAGGGGAAATACAATGGTGGTTTAAATATCCTGCTTTTTGCAGGCCAATAGGAAGCTGCGATGTCATCTGTTGCAGCTTCCTATTCGCCTGCATGATGAGGGGGGTTTAAATATGTACAAGTACAGGCTTTACAGGTATGCATCTCTGAACTAGGGGATGTCTGTAGCTGAAATAAACACGGTTAAGCTCTGGGGACTCATTACTACCTATGTATTATTATTATTTATTTCAAGCATAAAGAGCTCCGTTTATAAGAACAGACTTGTGTATAACTTCCGGCTTCCTCTCTGATTCTAACAGAGCATGTTGGATATAAGACACACACACACACACACACACACACACACACACACACACACACACACACACACACACACACACACACACACACACACACACACACACACACACACACACACACACACACACACAGTCTCCAGAGCTTACCAGTGTTCTTCATGTTAAGCCTTTCAGTGCCAGAGAGACCATGGCACCAGCGTGCCGCAGCTTCTGCTCACAGCGACCACATGCTTGGGGTGTCACTGATGACACAAACAGAGGCGTCCTGATCACGCTCAGCACTTCATAGGAGCACAGAATGCGATCTCCCCTAGAAAACAAGCTAGAGAACCACAATGTAGCCACTACGTCATGGGGACCCTGGGAGTACCAGACCTCATGACATGGGACACTCAAAGGGTTAATATGTAGTGCCCACAATAAAACAGTTATTGTTCAAAATCCTTCTGCGTCGCAAGACTTTAGGACCACAATTAAGCAGAAGTACATCATGTTGTCAGAAGTAAAACTGCAGCGGGACTGAGCTCCTGACAAACACGTTGAAATTCTACAGAATACAGTACATAGAGCTGGGCAACGGTGCGTTCTTAACATTTACACACATCATGGAACACGTTCGATCTCCACGGCCCATGTACATGACAAGGAACCTCGCTGAAATCTGGAGCTGTGGTCCTAGTTCTGTACTTCAGTGCAGCTGGGTTGAATACAAAGCCTCAGGCTACAAAAACAAATGCAGTCCTGTTGCATACGATAAAAGATGAAGCCCTGGAAATACATAACACTGAGCATCGTACAGCCAGGCACAAAGGCTGTCACTTTGGATGAGGTTTTGCAATTTAGCATTTCAGGATTAATTTGAGCCCATGAGAAATCAGTTCTGGGCAGAAACATTTGATGAGAAACAAGGAATTGGTAAGTTTGTAACAGAGCTAAAGTAAAAAGCCACTACTAGTGAATTCAAGGAGCGCTCAAGAGACAAAATTGTGTTCAGCGTCACTGATTCGCATTTAAAGCAACAATACTGGTTAACCTTAACAAAAAATATATTTATTTTTTATTACAGATTTCAAGCAGGGTGTCTCCTGAGCTCAACTGTGTTAATTTCAGCTACGGGACCTCCTGCTTCCACAGAGATAACAGCACCCCCTTCGGAGGTTAGTATCTCTGGAAAAAAGAGAAAATTATAGTAGCGCCAACCGTATGACAATATCAAGGTAAAATTCAGTCCCACACAAAATGAAGTCCTGCTGCCAGAGTTTCTTAGAGGTGATTCACCAACCTCTATATGGTATCAATTATAAAAAAAGGGGGGGGGGATCCTCCGGCACGTGGTTCCACGCGATTCCAGGACACATAAAATGGAAAAAGGAAAAAGAAAAAACCCACAATCAGGGGTGGTTAAATACAAAAAATATAGATTGGATTAATCTATATGTGAAATACACTTACATTAAGGCAGTGACTCTTCAATAGGAATGAGGGAAACTTCCTGATGGTACCTCAGAATTCAGGGGGGAAAAAAGGGAAAATATAGTGTATTACCATTTATTAACAAAAATTTTAAAAGAGATTGAAAACTCACAGACGGCCAACAGTATATGGCAATGAGAAGGAATGCATCCAGACTCCACAAGCCGTTCTCCAGACAATCTAGATGTCGGTGTGGGCTCTGCTTCGGCAGTCAAGGTGTTCGATCCGCAAAGATGTACCAGCAAAGGGGCTCTTCCGGTACTTGTGCACAGACCGGTTCCTCCCTTCACTGTCCTCTGTGCCGCAGCTCCCGCTCTCACTCCCGCGCATGCGCGTCAGTCACGGTGCTGCTTCCAAGCCGAATAAAGCTAGACCTTCACAGTACGGTGGCCTGTAGTGTCCAAAGTTTGTCAGACACGTTTCGCCCTTAGCTTCCTCAGTGACAATAATCCAGTTGGGGTAACAACGATATATATATACTACACATTCTTAATTACATAATTGCTTAAAATTTCCATATTAAAATTCATTTTATGGATCCTCCTTTACCTTATTCTTGATATCTATCACATTTTAACTACATACTAAATGGATAGAATTCATATTAAAAAAATGTATACTCAATTAAATTTAGGATTTAAAACCTTACATATTCAGCTATGTCTGTATCAGGGGGGAATAGACACCCTCCTTTTAGCATATTAAGATCACAAAATACTGTGTTGCAAGGAATTCACTTCAGATAAAGGCAGTTACTTCCGTCGCTAGATTTAACCCCTTAGGTGCTAAAGTCTGAAGGGTGAAAATCCAGAAGGATTCTCTTTTGGATATTTTTTGAATGAAATCACCCCCCCCCCCTCCAATCTGCCTTAACTTGCTCAATGCCCCAAAATTTTAGACACGCTGGGTCCTTATTATGTTTCTCCTTATAGAGGTTTGATACACTATGTGTCTCTAGACCATTGGTAATATTCCGAATATGTTCACCTATGCGTGTTTTTAATTTGCGGATTGTTCTCCCTACATATTGGAGATTACATCCGCATTTCAGTACATAAACTATCCCATTACTGTTGCACGCAACATGTGATTTTATAGGGTAGTCAATTGATGAAACAAAACATTTAAATGAGACCGTTCTCGTGCTCAGCTGTGTATTGTTTTTACAGGCTTTACAATTGAGACATTTTGTAAAGCCCTTAGAAAGTTTATCCATCCAACATTGTTTCTGTTGTATGGGGAGGTAGCTTAGTACCAATTTTTGTTTTAAATTTGGTGCCTTGGAGAAGACTACATCTGGTTTCTCCCCTACAATTTCCTTCAGCCACTGGTCTTGTTTTAAAATGTGCCAGTGTTTCCTTAAAATTCCCCTAATTTGATTCGATTGTATACTATATGTCGTTATAAAAGGAATGAAATCTTTCCCCATCGGGTTATCTAGTTTCTTTTTCTTGTATATCAACATATCTGGCCTATTAAGTTTATCTACTTTCTTAATTGCTGTCTCTATAGTTGCTGCTTTATAATTTTTCTTCAGGAATCTATCTTTCATAGACGTGATCTGCTTGTTATAATCTTCCTGTTTTGTGCAGTTACGTTTCAAACGTCTAAATTCCCCATATGGAACGTGCTCCAACCAATTTTTCTTGAGGCAGCTATCAGCATTAATAAAATTGTTACAATTTACTGCTTTAAAATGTGTCTTAGTATTAATATTCCCTGATTCTATAAAAATCTCTAGGTCTAAAAATTCTACTCTAGATGTACTGATACTATGTGTGAATTTCAAATTAAAATGGTTCTGATTAATTGTATTAAAAAAGTTCTGTAATGACGTTTGATGCCCTCTCCAAATAATGATAAGGTCATCAATATAGCGCCGATACAGCACCAGGTTTGCTCCCCAGCTATGATTAGACCAGATGATTTGGTCTTCCCACCAACCAAGAAAAAGGTTTGCATAACTGGGGGCAAACCTGGTGCCCATCGCGGTTCCCCTAGTCTGGAGATAGAAATCCCCCCCAAACCAGAACACATTATGGTTGAGGATAAATTTAATCCCATCTATTAGAAAATAGAATGTGGAGGGCGAATTCAGCCATAACCTCCAGAGAGGAGAGAAACGGAGAAAGAAGAGAGGGTGTAGAGGGAGGAAGAAGAGACAAGAGAAGGTAGATAAAACAAGGGAAGCAACAGGAGTTTTTAATTTAAGTAAACATAAACTAAAGGAAGAAGAGGAAGCACTTTTGAGTAGAGGTCTACATTTTGCCCCCTCTAATAGAACATCGTTTCAGGTCTTTATTGATGCCCAGAAATACGTGAGGAGACTGACTCTGAAAATATACGTTGCAAAAACCAAGCAGGATCAGAGAGAATCAGTTACGGTAAATATGGGCAATACTAGTAAACAGTTCATACATACGACATTGAAGAAACCCTCAAAATTCTATCCAAGCTATTGTAAGGGACCATATCTGGAAACATTCCAGAAACTGATTGATGGATAATTGGCAAAAGCGCTCCAATGCCAGGATAATGAGGTATGATGATGCCAAAACCACCTTCCAAAAGGTGTCAGTAATGAATATAGATGGTGAGATATATGATAACCAAAATGGGTACTATCCTCCTGAAGACCAGTGGTAGGTAGTACAAGCCACCCACAATCAGTCTCATTGGCAGGTTCCCCTCAATAGATGCAAGTACTCACGTAACCTTGGTGTGGCTGGCAGGCTGTGCAGCTTCCAATGATGATTGCAAAGGTAAAAAACAGTGGGAGGAGCGCACAAACCAAATGGAACAGGAAGGACCCAGAATACAAAAAATGAATAAAAGGGCACTTTAATGTGTCATGAGACCCATCCAACGCGTTACGAACGTCACAGCGTTCTTTATCAAGGATAATAATACAGTGTAATACCACCCATTAAATACCCTCTTACCTGTAAGCAAATCACGCCAAAAACGGCACCGCGATGACGTCATGACGCAATGCGCGTCATTGCACATGCGCAGAACGACGCGGCGCCGTCTAAGGGCGGAAATGTCAATACAAGCAGGAGGAAGCTCAAACAAGAAAGGGCAAATGTATACGGCAACTGAAATAGGACAAAAAAACATAACAGATAAAGAAAATGACTAAACACCTTCTGTATCCCTAGAACTAATAAACAGAGCCATATTAAATATCTGGGCATCAATGTCACTAAGTCCTACAATACACTATACCAAGCAAATTATCCTAAATTGACGCAAACTATGAGAGGGGACATAAAGCGATGGGCCACGTGTAAAATCTCTTGGATTGGTAACATTCAGTGCGTCAAAATGAATCTGCTCCCGCGCCTTCTATACCTATACCAAACCCTTCCGGTGCCATTGGGATTGAAGGAGACCCTCTCGCTTCAATCAGTGATAGATAAATTTATCTGGGGAGGGAAGAAGGCACGGGTGGGTAAACAGATCATGCGTAGGCAAACAGGGGCAGGGGGTCTAGCGGTGCCTTGTTTGTTGTCATACTATAAGGCGGCACAATTATGCCAGATTGTGCAATGGCACACCAGCCCAGACTCAAAAAGATGGGTCGCCCTAGAAAAAGAACTATGCTCCCCTTTGGAGCTGGGGCATCTGATTTGGCTTCCCAAAAAGGTGCGGTTAGGCGCCAAACTGCCGCTATCCTCAATGACCAGCTCTCTGTCTGGGAGGCTACCAGACTCAAATGTGGCTTGACGCACAAGTCATCAGGTATGACCCCACTATGGAACAACCCACTTTTCGCTCCGTGTCTGAACAATGCTGCCTTCCCAATCTGGAAACATAGAAATATCAACAGACTAGTAGATCTGGAGGGTAGACAAGGCATACAAATATTCGACATACTTAAGTCAGACAAAAAGATCCCCAATGCCGAGTTTTTTAGATATCTCCAGATCAGAGCATTCTACCAGAAGATGCAACCACATACGCCCATGACGAATTTTGCAAAGCTCTGTCGATCAGGAAAATCAACGAAGGGACTTATATCGCAGATGTACAAGGAAGTGACCGGCTCTGGCGCAACAGTGACGAACAAAACAGGGTACATGACAAAGTGGGAACACGACCTGGGGGAGACGCTGGAAGTAGAGGAGTGGTCAAAGATAGTAGAGGCAACATCTAAAAGCTCCATGTGCACGACCTTGAGGGAGAACGCATATAAGGTTATGATGCGATGGTACCACACCCCCATAAAATTAGCTAAATTTCTGCCCAGTTACTCCCCGCTGTGCCCGAGACAGTGTGGACAACGGGCAGACCTGTTACACATGCTGTGGTCCTGCCCCAGGATCGTCCCTGTGTGGGAATCAATTACAGATTGGCTGCACAAGCTCCTAGGTAAACCCATACAGGTGGATCCATGGCTGTTCCTTTTGAACAGACCCAAAAAAGGACTCTCCCGAGGCGAGAACAAATTAGTAGCGCATTTTGCGATGGCGGTCCGGGGAGAGATCGCAGCATGTTGGAAACAAAATGAAATCCCTCTAATTACTAAGATTCGGAATCGGATTTGGTCAGTTTGCCAGATGGAAAAGTTGACGAGTCTGGTCAACGACACTGGCGCAAATTATCTAAAAGTCTGGACACCTTGGCTGGCCCAGACAGACATACCGGGGGTGGAGAGGGCCATGATTTGGCATTGATTGTGGTAGGTGCGTTCTCCCTTGAAAGACGGCTAGTAGGGGGGACCTGGGCTTTAGGCCCCGCCCTCATCAGACACGCGGCCAGCGCTGAATAGTCTCTAGAGTGTGGGCAAGACCGGACACAGGGAATACTCCCTGTTTCCCCAGACGCAGAGAGCCAGCCGGTATGCACACGGAAGCGGAACCACGGCAGGAGACACCCCCCCCTCCACAATACCCCACCCCTCCCCTCTCCCCCCTCTTTCACTAGGGGACTGTAAGTCTGTCTGTTTTCCTGGTTTGTCTGTCATCAGATGTTCATTCATATAATAGAGTGTTAGCAACTGTAAGCTGTACCTGTAATACAGTTATATGCTATGTATGCAATTTATGTACGTGTCAAATAAAAAATTTAAGTTGAAAAAAAAAAAAAGAAAGAGAAGTCCTAGATCATTTAGCGGAAAATAAAGATGTAGTAATCAAGCCCGCGGATAAAGGGGGTGGGGTGGTTGTTTTAGATAAAGTAGACTATATAGAAGAGGCAGAGAGATTGCTAGGAGATAATAATACGTATAAAAAAATTGAAGAGCAACCCCAGTATATCATTTACAAAAGAGATGTTGTCTCTCTTGGATGATGGTCTAAAGAAGGGCATTCTTTTAAAGAAAGAGTATGATTTTATTAAAACAGATAACCCGAAGATGCCGTTTTTTTTACTATCTCCCTAAACTACATAAATCGCTATTTAACCCTCCAAGCAGACCGATAATATCGGGAATAGGATCACTAACGCAGAACCTGTCTTCCTATATAGATACAATACTACAGCCATCAGTAAACAAAACTACCGTCACACCTAAGGGATACGACCCAAGTGATACAGCTTTTAGAACAAGTTGTTTGGCAATCGGATTTACTATCAGCCACCTGTGACATCACATCACTATACACTTGCATAGATCATGTACAAGGGTGTGATGCTATACAATATAGCTTGGAGAAATATGAAGCGATGGACCCTATACAAATGGATTTTCTAATAGATGGGATTAAATTTATCCTCAACCATAATGTGTTCTGGTTTGGGGGGGATTTCTATCTCCAGACTAGGGGAACCGCGATGGGCACCAGGTTTGCCCCCAGTTATGCAAACCTTTTTCTTGGTTGGTGGGAAGACCAAATCATCTGGTCTAATCATAGCTGGGGAGCAAACCTGGTGCTGTATCGGCGCTATATTGATGACATTATCATTATTTGGAGAGGGGATCAAACGTCATTACAGAACTTTTTTAATACAATTAATCAGAACCATTTTTATTTGAAATTCACACATAGTATCAGTACATATAGAGTAGAATTTTTAGACCTAGAGATTTTTATAGAATCAGGGAATATTAATACTAAGACACATTTTAAAGCAGTAAATTGTAACAATTTTATTAATGCTGATAGCTGCCTCAAGAAAAATTGGTTGGAGCACGTTCCATATGGGGAATTTAGACGTTTGAAACGTAACTGCACAAAACAGCAAGATTATAACAAGCAGATCACGTCTATGAAAGATAGATTCCTGAAGAAAAATTATAAAGCAGCAACTATAGAGACAGCAATTAAGAAAGTAGATAAACTTAATAGGCCAGATATGTTGATATACAAGAAAAAGAAACTAGATAACCCGATGGGGAAAGATTTCATACCTTTTATAACGACATATAGTATACAATCGAATCAAATTAGGGGGATTTTAAGGAAACACTGGCACATTTTAAAACAAGACCAGTGGCTGAAGGAAATTGTAGGGGAGAAACCAGATGTAGTCTTCTCCAAGGCACCAAATTTAAAACAAAAATTGGTACTAAGCTACCTCCCCATACAACAGAAACAATGTTGGCTGGATAAACTTTCTAAGGGCTTTACAAAATGTCTCAATTGTAAAGCCTGTAAAAACAATACACAGCTGAACACGAGAACGGTCTCATTTAAATGTTTTGTTTCATCAATTGACTACCCTATAAAATCACATGTTGCGTGCAACAGTAAAGGGATAGTTTATGTACTGAAATGCGGATGTAATCTCCAATATGTAGGGAGAACAATCCGCAAATTAAAAACACGCATAGGTGAACATATTCGGAATATTACCAATGGTCTAGAGACACATAGTGTATCAAACCACTATAAGGAGAAACATAATAAGGACCCAGCGTGTCTAAAATTTTGGGGCATTGAGCAAGTTAAGGCAGATTGGAGGGGGGGGGGGGGGGGTGATTTCATTCAAAAAATATCCAAAAGAGAATCCTTCTGGATTTTCACCCTTCAGACTTTAGCACCTAAGGGGTTAAATCTAGCGACGGAAGTAACTGCCTTTATCTGAAGTGAATTCCTTGCAACACAGTATTTTGTGATCTTAATATGCTAAAAGGAGGGTGTCTATTCCCCCCTGATACAGACATAGCTGAATATGTAAGTTTTTAAAGCCTAAATTTAATTGAGTATAATTTTTTTTAATATGAATTCTATCCATTTAGTATGTAGTTAAAATGTCATGCCGCCGGAGCCGAGGTAAAAAGGGGTCGGGAGGGGGAGGGGGTGAGGCCCCCCCGACCCCTTCTTACCTCGGCTCCGGCGGCATGACGTCACGTTGCCTTAGCAACGTGACATCACATGACCCGACGGCGTAATTTGACGCCGCGTTGCCATGGCGACACGTCTAAGGGTGTGCCTATAGTGCCGTAGATGGCGAAGGCGACAAAGTTATATTTCGCCGGGCGGCGGCATCGCGTAATTCCAGGAATTTGATTGGTTCAAGGCCCGTCCCGTGACAGCCCTTGAAAAATCTAATTTTGCCGGCTACCAGATTTCGCGACGTCGCTGTCGCGCGCACTATAAGCGCACCCGGGGGTGGCGGCAATGCTTTTGTTTTCGGGCGACGTCACGTCGCCGGCACTATAAGCACGGCCTAAGAAGCCGACGGAGCCAAGGTAAGTGAGGTTTACAGAGGCCTTCGCCGCTCCCCCGGCACTTCATTTAAGTACCTTTGGGAAGCGCGCGGGGCCTCTGTAAACCCCGCACTCCACTGCAGTCAGTCTCGCGTCCCCCCTGGGGATCGTGCCCCCCACTTTGTGCACCGCTGACTTAAGATATAGCTACAGTATCTGTAGATCAAAGGATATTAAAAAAGTTCAAACCAGTCATGTCAAGTAATTCTGCATAAGACTGTATTGACTCAAAGTCCAGAAAAGATATTGTACCACGTCTGCTTCATTAAGTCACATGAAAGGACTGTGTGAGAAACATGGTGTTTTTGTCATAAGAGCTCTATCCTGGATCTCCTCTTACCTCTCCCATCGTACTTTCAGTGTCTCTTTTGCCAACACCTCTTCCTCCTCTTATCAATCTCTCTGTGGGGGTAATCCAGGTGTCTGTCCTGGGATCTCTTCTATTTACACATTCTCTCTAGGTGACCTTATCACATTTCTTGGGTTCAAATTTCACCTCTCTGCTGATGACCCCCAAATTTACTTTTCAACCCCTTACACCTGCTGTACAGACCAAAGTCTCAGAATGCCTTTCTGCAATATCATCCTGGCTTGTCCTCCCCCGACTCAAACTTAATATGTCAAAGACGGATCTCTTCATACTTCCACCCAAGTCTGGCCCTACTGCCCCCTTCTACATTACTGTTGGCAGCACGATCATACACCCAGTATCACAAGCACGCTGCTCAGGTGTCACCTTCGATTCCTCCCTGACATTTAGACATGTAGATAAAACCCGTAGTTTTTCCTCCGTAACATTGCAAATATACACTCTTTGCTCTGTTGCTCTACTGCTAAAACGCTAACACAGTCCCTCATTCTCTCCCGTCTCAACTGTAACCTTCTTCTGTCCGGCCTTCCTGCCTCATCTGTTTCCCAACAATCTATCCTAAAAACACTGCTGCTAGAATCACTTTACGCTCTCCTAAATCTGTTTCACCATCTCTCCTGCTGAAATCCCTTCCCTGGCTTTCTATTAAACCCCATATTACTTACAAAATTCTCCTCTTTTAAGGCTACACACTCCTCTGCCCAAATTTCTTGCTATACACCTGCCCGACTCTTGCATTCTGCTCAAAGATGTCTTCGTCTACCCCTTTTGTATCCAAAGCCCTCTCCCACCTAAAACCTTCCTCACTTAATGAACATATGGGAAGCTTTGTTTGGCTAACTTACTATACATTTCATATGCACTGACCCTGACCCCCTGTAGACGCACTTACCAGAACACCCTCCTGTCTCTGTAAATTCTCCTACTTGCCACTTAAATTGTAAGCGCTTTGGGGCAGGGACTCCTTTTATGTTACTTTTATGTCTTATAAAGCAATTGTTCCTATTATGTGTTATTACGTTACATGTATTAGTGCTGTGAAGAGCTATATACATGGATGGTGCTATATAAAGATATTCATAAATACATGCATGCAGGAGGCACGGAAGAACACATCCTCCATGAGGTGTACCCTACATATGGTGTGGATCACAAAAAAAGTTTAAAAAAATCAATATGCCAAAATATGCAAGTCCAATTTACCTAGGGCAGTGAAAGATCACCGTTATATTAGTCCTTCTCAAAGTCATCAATCAATACGTTTGCATAGGATGGGGCCGTATTCGACCCCATAGTTGTTCCTTTAAATTTGTAAAATGTAATTACATGTTTTTTGTGAATTGGGGTCGTTCACCTTAGCTGGAGGCACCATTGACTAAGTCTTTCATTATTTATTATTTTTTAAATTCTCCCATTTTTAGGGTGGGCTGTCAGTTTTCTGATTTTTTTTTTTTTTTCAACTTAAGTTTTATTAAAGGGTTACATGTACATCAGACATTGCATACATTTTTATCCATCTCAATATCAAATCATAGTCCAGTGTCCAAGTAGTCTAGCTGTGCACAGGACAAACTGGGGAGACATACAGACACCTCTATTCTAAACGTAGGGGAAATAGGGAGGGGTGGGAAGGGGGGGGGGGAAGTATCTTCTACTGTGGTTCCGCTGCGGACCTTATCACCTCCGGCCCATCTCTTACAGGGGGTGGCTGGGTTCTCACCGGTCCCATCTGCGCCCTCCTCGTGGGACTCTCAATGTCTCCCGTCTGTCTCTTGTTTTTGTTGTCATTGTTTGTGTTTGTGCTGCACTTCAACGGGAGAGCGCATTTCTCTCTATCATTGCCAAATTGTGGATCTGTCCACCCCCGGTATGTCTATCTGGGCCACCCACGGCATCCAGACTTTTAGGTAATTTTCGCCTGTGTCATTTACGAGTCTGGTCAGTTTTCCCATCTGACAGACCGTCCAGATTCTGTTCCGAATTGCTGCTATTAATGGGGTCGTATTTTGTTTCCATCGTGCTGTGATCTCCCCCCTCATTGCCGTTGCAAAGTGAGATATCAGTTTATGGGCATGCTTGGATAGGCCTTTTAGCGGTCTGTTCAGAAGGAACAGCCATGGGTCCAACGGGACCTCAACGTCTAGGATTCTATTTAGCCAATCTTTGATCTGATTTTTTTTTAAATATTAAACTGCATTTTATTTTTAAAGTGCAAACCTTTTTTGCTTAAGAGTGGGGATGTAGTATGAAGGAGCTGTCTTAATGAGGAAATCCTTCCTAGAACCAAAGTGAACTAATTCCAATAACATGTTTAAGGGTTCTCATCTGTGTAATTGATACATCTTTTACCCCAATCAGCATCTATAAGTATTTTTAATGTATTCTTTAAACTTGGAAATGGGAGGGGCAGTGGCGAAAATACCATACATGCAGCTGACTCCCAGGGCCCATCACCCTTAGGAGCCCATCCTCCATGTACCAGAACACTGTTCTGACATTATTTTAGCAAATCGGACCAATGCACCCACATTACCTATGTAGGGTGTGGGGATGGTGTGGGGAACAGGACAGGCTTTTGATGATCTTTAAGTTCCACTCATGGTGTCAGCACCTCTAGCTCCAGTGGGCTCCAGGATTTCCAGAGACAGTCCCCACCAGAACAGACTTCTCTCACACCCCTGCCCAATAGACTGTCGACTCAGGCAGTGTATACAAAAAGGGATGCTTTATTGAGCAGTCACTGCAGATGTTATTCAGTGGATGCAGAGAGATGTCAGAGGGTCCCAGGGCTCTGGATGGTGCTGGGCTCTCTGATAGACTTGAGGCCTATGATCTCTCTTCTTGCTTCCTTACCCCAGGAGGGGGGGAGATGAACTTCTATAATGTAGCACTTCCTCTCTGATGCACAAGAAGGGGAGGGCACAAGGTCTGCACCATGATTGGTTATACGCAGACCCCTGTGTCACCACCACTCCTGTCACTCAGAGTCAGCATGAGGGGGGGGGGTGTCAATGCCCCTAGAATAGCCTGCCACAGCTTGGAGCTACTAAGGACTTACGTGACAGGAGACAGAGAAGCAGTCTTGACCAGCCATTGCTACAGACCATTGAGAGGGGGGTATGCCGATCGAGAAAAGGTTCTGAACCACTGTCCTAGAGGATTACACCCCCATTCCTATCATTTGGACATGTGTTTTTTTATTATCTCATCTACAATTATGTTTTGATGTGGTTATCTAGACGGTTCAATAAATACGTATACGTTTTATAAACAGTCCTGACGCCCATTTGTTATTCCTTCTTTCATGCACGCCCGACCTGCAACAACCCACACACCATCTATGATGCCCGAGAGGCTGCGCATATACTTTATGGATCTATCCAATGTGACCCCTTTGGAGCTGGGAAAGAGGGTTACAAAAGTTTGGGAATATTCTTCACAAAACCTGCAAATGTTCATTTATGTTGGGAATAGAAAAAAATATGTTATTTCCATTGTGGAAATTGTAATGATTTGAACACTTTCGCACACATTTTTCACCTACACCCATTTCTGCGCCTCAGTTTGTTTTGACAATGGGTTAGAGATTCCCATGTGGTGTGCCGTGTGGCTTTTTTACCTTACATTTTCTCTGTGGTGAAAGAACTTGGAGTTCATAGTAGCACATAGAGATACTTAAGATTATAAACCTAGAAACGTTTTTTTTTCCAGGAACAGAAACTGCTGCCCTAATTCAGGAATCTTTACCGAAAGGATGTAGCTGAAACTCCTGGATGAAAGATAGCTTGAATATAGAGAATTCTTCATACAAACGAGCAGATATAATTATGTGGGCATTACAGAATACTAACAGAACAATAGGACTCGCAGCAAAGTGAGAAATAGGTCTGGCTGTCACAACCAAGTATTTCCTCACTGAATCAGACTTACAAAATGTCCTATCTTAAGACCACATTTTTCTCCCCGTGTCTAAATTGTCAAACTAAACAAATATCACTGCAATTATATTTAATGAGGGCGTCTTACTTGCTACAGCGATAATTTCAAGTTTGCCTCGTTCCAAATCATACATAACATAGGGAATGTACTATGCCCTCCAAAACCATACTGTACATTTATTAAACTGAATAAACCCATAATAAATATACAAGATACATTTTAGGTGGTGTTAATGTTGTAGCACAATTAGCATTTCCTATATTCCAAACAGATAAACATTACTTGACACAACATTAACCCTTCCACCTCGCTACCAAGAGATAGCCAATAACACCCATAACTGAATATCCACGGGTCTGCCACCTGTCAAAAAGCCTGAACAGTAGAATAAAAAAAAATAAAAAAAACTCCTGCCATCTTGGAAGCTATTCAAAAACCTCAAGTTAGCCTTGGAGCCTCCGTTAAAAACATGGTTCTTTCTAAACCCTTGTAAAAAACAATGCTAAGGCGCAATCCAAATAGCCCAACCATTTTCTTTTGTTTCGGTTGGAAGCACAGGGTCTCCATAATTGAACTGCGTTTATCTCATTTTCACGGACCCCCAAGATACTCAGGTGCCGCTGGTTAGTTCCTGGTATTTACATCTTCTGCATCATGCGCGCCACTAGGAAGCCTGGAGGGTAATGTTACGTTCCCTGGTAAGTATCTCGAGAACGATTGTGTCCTCAGATCTGAAATGTATGCAGTTCCTGTCCAGAGACCCACTGCTTAAAAATACTCCTTTAAAGAGATCCAGACTGTTTAGCTTATATATGCACTAGACCCTGCCTATAGAGCTTTACCATCGCCATCCAGGTTAACATGCCGTGCCTCCATATCCCAATGCTGCGGATAATAGTGGACTATTCATTCAACGTTCTCCTGCAACGCTCAAAGGGTTTCCAATCTTTAACATGGAACCATTTGAAATGTAGAAGTACAGTAACTCCAACCAAAACTCAACCAGCAAGTCAGACATTTGGGCTAAATCACTTTTTATTAGCTCCAAAGTCAGCATATTTCCTAAATCACTACTGCCTGTGTGTAATATACAGTGATATATTAAGGATAACTTAGCAGGGAACCAAATATTTTTTTTGTAAAGGTTTCACCCATTCTTAAAATGTTGAAAACGAGATGCTTTGGAGCAAGGATCCCCAACGAGGTGCCCACCAAGCCTTTTCTGGATGCCTGCAAAGGGGGGCTGCTGACAGGAGGGGGGGTAAAGAGCCGAGACAACTACTTTCCCTCCCTGCATTGGGCCCAGCCCCACTGTGTGTGTGTGTGTGTGTGTGTATCTGTCTGTGTCTGAGTGTCTCTCTCACTCAGCCCCTTCCCCCCCGCCCCGCAGCAGGTCCAGCCTCGCTCACACCCCCATCCTCCTTGCAGCGGGCCCAGCCTCTCCCCCTGCAGCAGGCCCAGCTTCTCTCCTCTCCCCCCTGCAGCTGGGCCAGCCTCTCCCTTTCCCGCTGCAGTGAGACCAGCCTCCCCCCACCCCCAGCCACAGGTCTCTGTGCCAGAAGTTGGGCTGTTCAGTGCAGCACCAGAGGCCACCAGGGAAGGTGAATGGTGGGAGAGGGGTTATGAGTATTGATGGATAGAGAGGTGAGGTGGGGGAGGGAGAGAGGGGGAGAGAAGAGAGAGAGAGGGGGGGGGAGGAGAAAGAGGGTGGGAGAGAAAGAGAAGGTGGGAGAGAAAGAGGGTGGGGGAGAAAGAGAGAGGAAAAAAGATTGGAGACCCCTGCTTTGGAGAATGGCAAACAAAATAACATTAAGGGTCTAAGAAAAAAACTGCTTACAAAATACATCCCCCCTCTAACACAGTTGAAACAAATAGAAAAGCTGCAGTGTGGTAAGAACCCGCCTTTGCTTATGACTGTGGGTTAGGGCCATGCATAAACTGAACACATCAGGCATCGTGTAATGCCCTGCAGATTTGGGCTATTTTAAGTCTGATTTCCTCGAAGTAGAAGCCGTGAGAGAATGGAAGTGTGCAGACCGTGTGCATCATTATACGCCAAGAATTACACATGTGGGCAGGTGGATTTGATAATGATGTGTTCAAAATATTTATTGTAAACAGAAGTGCATGTTTGTACCAGGTGAGGTTTTCAAGTGAAGCATATTTGAATGAAACCTGCAATGCTGGTGTAGCCCCCTTTCCCTATGACTAAGGGAACTACACGTGCTGATATACCTGTTCGCTCACAGGAGGCCTAAGCCTCCGCCACTGGGAGCCTGGGGTGAGCCCTTTCTTCTCTCGGAGCAGCGCCTCCTCCCATGAGGGATCCCAGTGCTGGCGGGATAACCCCTCACAGGAACCAATACAGTAATAAGGGATACACACACAGGTATATAACTAAGGTTTACTGACACACACACACATAATAACAACAACGATCACAATGCCCAATGCAATACCCAACACCCCGGTGTGGTTTCCCCAAAGTACTGAGGGTGCCCTAGGCACCTAAACACCCAGTGTCCTTAGAACAGTCCCAACCAGAATGTGAGGTAGCACTACCGCCCTTGTGTGGTGATGGTTCACGTGGGTACATTCCTGGCTACGACCAGGGTACAGTGGAGATCTTCTCTTAGCAGAGCTAAGGGTCTGCAAAATCCCCTCACGCCTTGTCCCGGCCCGCCTTGAGAGGTGAGCTCCAGCTGGAGTGTCTCATCTAATGCCTCTGGCGTGGCTGGTGGCCTGGTCCCAGACCGAAGGCCGCCGCATAGCCTCCCTCCAACGACGCAGTGACTTGAATCAGAGTCTCTAAGAGGGAGGGTCCCTATCTACAGCCTTCCCTGCAGCACTCAACTGTGTGGAGGGATCGGGGCCTAACTGGGGCCTTAGGCCGAGGGCATGGTCAGCGCTTACCCGCTGAACGGCGCTGAGCCACGCTCATGCTTACCAGTGAGCCCCTGCAGCCGCAATGAGAGCGGCTTTAGCAGGGGATCACGCACGCTTCCGCAGGCATGCGGAGGCCGAGTAGACAGTCAGATTTAAATTTGCACTCTGAGGGGAGCTGAGGGCCGGTCACGTGAGCGGTTCGCCCAATGAGGGCGAACCAGCTCTGTGACCTCACTGGCCCGCCCCCAGACACGCCCCTGGACAAAGGCCAGGGAAAGCGGCTGAAGTCCCTATGGACTCAGCCTTAGGGTAAAGCTCTGGCGTAGTCCAGGGGCTTACTTGCTCCCTGGACACGTCCTCTCCCCTTGCTGTCCCCTTCATGACTGCCTTGCGGTCCCTGTTCGTACCAAGAGTTATTTCTGCTTCCTCCTCCTACTCCTCTCATTGGTGGGTTGGCACCACGTGATCCCTACCGCCCTATGGATCCTGGGACTTTTAGTCCCGCAGTATGCTATGCGAAGCCACCTAAGATGGCCGTTGCAACCTCAATCTCACTGCGCATGCTCACTGCTTTTTCTGCGCATGTGCGATATCCAAAATGGCAGCCCATGCACTCCGGGTCCACCTCAGAGCTCCACCGACTCATTGCCTGGCAACCTCCCACCCTGCACCGCAGGAAAGAGGGAGCTCGGCTACACTGGTTTAAGGGGTTAATCAACAAATGAACTGTAGCTGGTGTGTATTACTTAGAAAAAAATGCACGGCGGAAAATATATTAAAAACATGCAAAAGTGACATTAAAAAGATATTAAATCAGCATTTGCAGCCTGTCAGTGTCTAAACAGAGCACATTAAGCAAATTAAGCATTATGGCAGCAATGCAGGAAATCGACGGGAACAGCAAATTGTCAATTTATCGCTGAAGCAATTATTTAAAGTCTTGAGAAGGAAATGTAAAATAAATGAAACTGTTCAATGTCAGACACAAAAGTATTTCTGATTGAAAATCAAAGGCATTCTAATATAACATTTTATATGATAAAACATTTGCAGATTTTATTCAATTTATATTTTCAGTATTTTGGAATCCATGCCATGTAATGCATGATTGTATACTTCTCAGAGGCTCCTACAGCACAAGAACAAAAACACACATAGAAAACAAATGATACCAGATATTTCATATGAAATACATGGAATATGGGAGGATTGGTCACTAAATAAATCATTTGTTTAGGAGTTCAGAGAGCCAGGGTAGCCACTTGCCTCTTAGGTTTGCCACTCATGAGGTTACCCTATGTGTGTGTGCATGTCTATATGTACACACACACACCTTAGTGTTAATTGTTAAATAAAAGGTTAGGGTTAACCATAATAGGGGAGATTCACTCATCTGTCATACAGGTTATCATACCGTGGCAGTTAATGTGGGAGAGGCACACATATTGGACGTTAGTGAATCCCAGCGAATTACTTTACATCAAATTAAAATGGTATAAAGTTGCGAATTCAAGGTTGTTAATCCATCTGAATAGTCAGAACAGAGTAGGAAAGAGAAAAGATGAAGTGTGAAAATTAAAATACACACACAATTTTTCATGAGTCTTTTTTGATGCATATTTTAAGCAAACCTATACATTATCAATATCAGCGTTGTGATAACAGGTATAATTCCTTAAGTGCATAGTCTTCATGACTGGTGTACCTGTACCTTGTTACCTCCTGTCCCACTTTCATCAAGTTCATACAATATACAGGCATCAAGAGGGCATGAAAAAGTACACAGCAATTATTTTAAATGTAACCTTATCCCTGCAAATTCCTTACTATTATCCACCATGCCAGCTACCAGCACAGAGAGTCCATCCCATAACTCATCACTGAAACAAGCTAACCAGCAGCAGTGGTATATGGTAGCCTCCCCCATACCAACTTACCTTCCAAAAACAAACCAATTGCCTTCTACACTTGCTGAGGATTATTACTACTATTACTACTAGATGTGACTATAAAGAACAGGACTGACAGAGTACATATGAGTCGCACCAAAGGCAGACACCTGATGCGGTTCCCCAAGAGCTGCTCCCCTCAGGGACTAGCGTGCTAAGGGTTAACATTTTCTGTACTGTGTGGAACGTCAACCCCACCTACTGGAATGTTAATGAGCCAAGAGAACAAAGGACTTTGAATTCACAGCTTCATTAAATCTGAACCCCGTCAGTGTATATCTGCATCGCCCCAAAGGGTAGCTAAAGGGTGTGAGCTGTTTGCTGCCGGTCGCTGATGTTAGGCGATGTTAAAGCTTCTCCATTTCAATCTGAAACACACCAGTCCTTTTATTCCCCATACTCAATTTACCAACTATCTGTCCATGAAATGTCTGAATTGACTGTATAACCGCTGTTATTTTAATGTAACCATATATTGTTATAACTCTGCCCAGGACATACTTGAAAATGAGAGGTGATTCTCAATGTACTTCCTGGTAAAACATTTTTTATAAATAAATAAAATGTTTTTCAACACTTTCCTTTGGAAGACCCAGACAGTGCATGTTTTTGGCATAAACCACTAATCATGCATTAATACAACAAAAAAACTGCATGTTTGCGTGGTAATTATTTGGTTATTGCCCCAGTTTGGCCTCCATACAGTTCCCTGAGGTTTTTTTTATTTAAATTATTATTTCAGGTGTGTAGGAGTAATGGATGGAATGTTCTCTCCATGCTGTCCTTATCAACTGCTGGATCAACAGTAAAAACTCCATTGCCTCCTCTCTCCCCCATGTTAATCCACCAATCCATAGTCAGCAAATCCAATTCAAATCAATAAGCATTAACATAAATTCCTGCAATTACTACTCTTCTCCCCTGCCCCTTTTGCACCAACATTTTGTATGCAGAGGGCTTCCAGAGAACCTATCAGCTAACTATGTGGAATCGTTCATAACCTGCCAATTGACTACTGACCTGAAACAATATTTTATTAGCATTTGTACATAACATTAAGCATGGTAATAGCTGTGAGAAATCAGCATTGATGGAAATCCCATGTCATAGTTCCCATGGCCTTCACATAAAATAGGATCTTTTAAACTCTTAGATGTGCTTGGATGAGATGTTGATAACATTAGACAGAGACAGCTGTCAGGTATCCTAACCCTCATATAAAAGTGTGTAGTATTAACTAAGACCGGGAAGGCTATGCATCATTTCAATGAAATGCAATGTAAACTAAGTTTTAATAAGACAAGATAGACAACAAATAACTATAAAACGGACCTGTAGAAATGTATTCTGACTCCAGAGTCACTTTTAATGTTAACAAATTGAGGGGGTATCAAAGCTTTTGAACGGACTAAAATAAAAAGGTATGAAACAGAAGTGTTGACACACACACTTTACCCACGAAGCCGCATAATTCTTTGTGAAGCCTATACATTTATATAATTTGTCTTTTCTAGTCCATACGTTGGATATAACAGTTTCCACATGGATGAGCTTATAAGCATTGTGGGTTTTATAAACATCTAGGTATCACAATTGGTCAGGGCGCCATTTAAAAAAATACGTTTATGCTGAATGTACAGTATGCTGCAAGAACAATATGGTAGAGATGTTAAATACAAATCCCATTCTATAAAGAACAATGGAAGTGTGGGTAAATAATATAAAATATTGGTGGGCATATTATTTTATACTACTTAACCCCTGGCACAAACTATTCCTGTCGTAGGCAACATGATATACTTCAAAAGCCTCAAAACAGCTGCATGTGACCCACATACTGTATACCTACCTATGGTACTCAGGTAGCAGGGGTGTTGCAGCCATGAGTAGGAGCTTTTTCCCTCTCCGGTCAGATGCTTAATGCCGGCTCTGGTGAATACTGTCCACTCTTCTTCATACACTGGGAACTAGTGATTAGCACAGGAGAGCAGTGGGGCAATGCAGTATTTATCAGCACACAGACATTAAACCGCTGAAGAGGTGAGGAGAAGCTGTTATCCATGCTAGCATCATCTCCATTCCCTCTACGCTGGGGAGAGAGGGCTATTGAGCTGCTGGGGTAGTCAGCAGTTGCGTGCTGCAGGTAATCAACCGAAGGGCCTCCTCGTGCCCACCAATACATTCCTTTCTGTTGCTATTATAGGAATTGTAAAAAATGTGAGGCTTACAGCATTTTGTATTAGCAAACATCTATGTTGGAGACTCCATATTGGATGTAATGGTGAGTGAATCACTATCATTTTCTCGCTCAGTGGTAAGACATGGATGGGTCAAGAGGATGCAATAGATATTAGGCACAGTATGGATTTCAGAGAGAACCAACCAGCAATCTTGAATTTTGCACTGCAATTGTATGTGCAATGCATGGTCTTTAATAACCAAAACTTATTCCCATGGGACCAGTACATATTTGCTACTCTCTTCAAAATACGCTCTCTCTAAAAATACGAGCAAATATTTATAGTTTATTTTTCTTTCCTTTTTTTATCCACTGCATGTAGTTTATTCTGGAACAGAGATGTACGAAATGTAAAAATGCAGTCACAAGTTCGTGTGTTTCTTTCATGAAAAATGTTTTGCCAAGCGTCAAAAACGACCAATTTCCCCAAAATCACACATTTCCACTAAGTCTTTTTTTTAATTTGAAACATTTTTATTGAAATTTTCAAATAGGGGTAAAAATAGATATACTGACAGGTTTTATACAACAGAATTATACAAATAAAATACAATGGGGAAAGAGAGGGGAGGGGATGGAGGACTGATACCACGAGTTTCCACCCACCAAGGCCAGATCCTGAAATAGAGCTTTTGCTGGAGAGCAGAGCAGAAAAGAGAAAGGAAGTCCTATTTAATAGTACTCATTTGCATCGCAAAACACTGTCCTCCATACAACATGTGGAGAGATAACTGTGATACCTTAGAAATATGCCAACTTCTATAATTTGACCATACTTTGCATAGTCATATTAGCTTATTTTTCTTGTATCTCAAGTATCCCTTTACATGTTGGATGATGAGGTTAGAAAATAGATATGTCCACAGAGTTCAACCTACAGTATGTTTCATTCAGATGACAGATACTAATTCTATATTTCTATTTATAGTATTTTGATCCGGAGGAAGGCAAACAAAAAACCTCAGTGACACATTATCCAATGAGGTCTCATAAGGGGAAAAATAAATGATTACCCAACTCCAATAATGGAGATCAGATGTCTCCCTGGATCAATATCCTTCCTATGTTTATAGTTTGTCTTAACATACATGTGCTCTTTTGTAATGCAATGTTATTGTCCTCTCTCATTGTACTGCACTCTGGAATATGTCAGTGCCAAACAAATAAAATATTAGAATACAGGAGAGTTTTGTGAGGTGTATATATATATATATATATATATGGGTACTCTACTAAATAGGACGCTTGACAAATTGTCACGGCTAAAATCTGTTGCTTCCTCCCCCCTCTCCAGAACAGCAATTCCAGGGTTGACTGGGTGTCTGCCGGGGAACCAATATGGCTGTCAGGGCTCGTTTAGGCAGCCAATAGGAAAATTTGGAAAGAACGAGGGGTTCAAGCGCACATACCGTAAAGTGAATAACAAGTGAACAAACTTGTGATAACAAATGGAATAATGTTACTTTGTGGAAGTAGTGCAGCTCCAGAAAAGGACTCAATCCGAAGTCCAAACAGGAAAACTGAAGCAGAGAATCCAGAGTGCAAATACTCCCCTGATATAAAAGACAAGAAAAAACACACAATAGTGCAATTCTGTGCGAAACAAAATGTGCAAAAAAGACAATACAGCTGCAGTGGCCGTTTTTCAAACAAATCACGCGTTGTGTACATCGGAATACCGATGTCATGACGCGGGATGCCGTCCAACCTTTCTGCCTTAAGACGCGAGTGCAGAAAATTTAATTTTAGAGTTCTGGTTTTTAAATCCCTTAAATTGACACAGTAGTCCAGTAGCACAGTACTGTACACATTGCAATTCATTCATTTCATTGCACCCAAAGAAACAGAATCCATGAAATTCAACAAAGCAATCGCGATAAGCGCGGGTGCCTGGGGCGATTGGCCGCGTTCATGCTGCGTGGAGAACAGCAGAGCACACAAAATCGGCGCTGTGATTTGTTTGAATACATGCCGCTCTAGGTTTCTCACTCACAATGGTGGAGTTGGTAAAGGCAGTGTGGTTAGTTGGAGTCACCAACTCATGGAAGCTTTCTTCAGATATACATTGGAGGGCGTCCCTCAGAGGAGGATAAGAAAATCCTTCAGGTTCAAAGGTTAAAAACAACGACAATGCCTTCTCTCTATTTAAAGGCACTTCCCTGGTTTTTTTTGTGACTGTAGCACAGGGAGTGACTTGTCCAAGATCAGATAGACTGGATTCCAAACGAAGCTCAGATAATTAAAGTATGCTGCCTTTACTATTAAAAAACACATTCTTCATGTAAATACAAAAGTTTATTAACACAACCTCGCAATCTGGTTAAATATTAATAGTATAAAATAGGGTCAAACCCTATTTGGATGAAATGAAAACAGAAAAGGTATCTGATGAAACGAATAGACAGATTCTATCATGGCCTTATAATATGAGAGAACAAGAATACATAATGAAGGGTCATGTCTGCCCTGCAGCTTTATTTTGTATAGATTTGATAGATTTCTTTCAGATAATGAAACTTTCAGAGGAAATTAAAAATCTCAGCAGGTTTCTTTCATTCCTGATTTGCATGGTGCACAGAGGCAAAGGCAAAGGCAAACAAAAGGACAAATATTAAACATAGTGACATGTAAAAAAAAAAAAATCTTATTCGCAGAGTATAGGATTTAAAAGTTGGCCTTTTCTGTGTCATTTATGTACGAGTTATATGGTGCTTCTTATTTAAACTCCATTACATGTAATAAGGTTAGCTGAGAAAATAAACGCATGGCTGCATTTAATAGTCTTCTACAGGTCCCCAAAAATCTGCTGCACCCCACTTCCACATCGTACAGTACAATGAATGAAATGCAGATGAGGCTTCTGGGTAATGACAGGCTGGTCACAGTGTGCTTCATATCGACTTTTATACATGGTTATTTCCCTAGAGCTTTGGGCTGCTATATTACACCACTTCGAAGGCTCTGCTAGAAAAAAAATAAAAATATAGAGAAAATGACACGCTGAAATAAAGCTGGGAATAAAATTAGAAATATCTCAGGAATATCCGAGAGCAAAGAACAGCATTGATTAGAAAAATTGAACCCATAATATATATTCCTTAAACAAGAACAGTTCTGGCAAGAATCCTTCAGAATCCAGACTTTACAAATGGCTGACAAGTGATTCTCCAAAAACTGCTTTATGCCTCAACCTATGATTACTGTAGCTGCGGAATTGGTGATGCA
The DNA here is from genome assembly GCF_040206685.1 of Ascaphus truei. Classification (NCBI taxonomy): domain Eukaryota; kingdom Metazoa; phylum Chordata; class Amphibia; order Anura; family Ascaphidae; genus Ascaphus; species Ascaphus truei. The sequence continues at coordinate 100,739,515 of NC_134487.1, read as the reverse complement.
ACTTTTGCTTAGTAAGCAACATAAAAAAAAAAACCTGTATGTAGCCCCCTGTAAACAGCACAGGCTATACATATCTTTCTCCTACTGAGGTAAGTCCTGTTAAAGGCAGGCACCAGTAGTAATCATGGGTTTTCCCCCTTCAAGCCCTGCCCTGAGTGATAGATGCAGGCCCCTGACTCTGTTGCAGGCATGAGACAGAGGGGAGGGCCTGCTGACATCATGAGGGGTGTGGCTAAGCCTATTTAGCAACCAATTCCTGTAAGTGACAGTTAGTCTACTCTGGAGTCTAGTCCAGTCTAGTCTACGTTGGAGTCTGTCCTGGGAGTTGGAGGAGTAGACCAAGCTCCGTCCTGGGAGCAAGCAAAAGAGAGAGAGAACGCTGGCCTATTACATTTGGAGAGCGAGCCGAGTTCAGGTGGACCAATGCCCCTCACCCTGATGATAGGGTGATGGGGAGAATCCATCCCCCACCCAGAGGATACCCCAGAGGTGGGGAGTGGGGTATTGAGGCCCCACCACAGTCCATCCTGTCGGAGTGCACACTTGGAGGGAAGGAGAGGAGGAAAGGCCTGTACAGAGTGGAGGGTCGTGTGGGCTGTGGCGATTGCTGTTGTTGTTGTAGCTGCTTGTCGCTACTACTGCTGGGCGCGGCTCGGACCAATAAAGAGAGACATTACCTTTTAATAAAGACTGTTGTGTGATTCTGGAGCATCCACCCTGGGACCAGGGGTCACTCTTCTATACGGGTCCTACCCCATACCCTGGGAAGGTATTGAGGATGGAGGCGCTGCACCACCACTAGAAAAGAATGGAGGCTACTACTCCAGAAGCCTGGTCCTGTTATCCCCCACACCACCGCGGGAGACTCAGGCCCTCCTGTTCCACGCAGGTACGCACCACTCAGTACATGTAATCCGCCCTCACACACCCTAGATATGTCAGATGAGTCTGGGGGGGGGGGATATGGTTACATGTATTTACTATATATTCATTTTATTTTTATACTGCCAACAGATAGCCATCTACTACCAGGAGCGGTCTCAGACACTGTATTATTACTATCTGTGATCAACGTCCTGCATTGCTTATGCCTATTAGGGTCTGTAGCCATGTAACCTCTGGCTACTAAATTCTATACCCTAGTAGTACAATAAGTCCTGGTAGGAGCAGGCTGTGTTGGGATTAAATCCCACTCACATGGCCCAGCATGTGAGCCTCATCACCGGTATGTACTGTAACATTGTTGCTGTTTCCAGGCAGGTGTCTGGAAACCGTTGGAGCATGTGCCAGGGGGTGAGCTTACTCCAGTGGTACTGCCCAGTTACTGGGGCTTAGGAGTGGGGCACACTCGTGGTATAAAAGTTTTCTCCCTTCTAAATTCAGTGGTTCGGTCAGCGTTCTGCTGGAGTGTTCTCTCTGGGTTCAGAGGGCTGTGTTCCTGTCTTGCCTCTAAAGGGGTAGGAAGCTCAGACTAGCCTAGGGGCCTCAAGCTTCTGGGGTGACTAGTCATGTCCTGCCCAGGGAAGGTATAGTACCCCTGGGCTGAGATACTGAAGAAGGACCAGTTATGTTATGTTCCAGTTTGGTTATGTTCTGTTCAGTTAAGTTTAGTGGCAATAAATCTGTTGCATTGACTATGGTACTCCAGAGTCCTTTCTAAACATCATGGAAGTTCCTTTGGGGAATAACCCCTGTCTATGGCAGGAGCCCTGCAGGATGGAGGCACTGCACCATCACTAAATACTATCCTGTGCCCCAAGGTGAGCACCACAGCACCACTAACACCTATGAAGCCAGGTTCCCCAGATTCACCCTTATCTCTGTATGCTGGGAGAATAGGGAAGGTTGCAGCGAGTGCAGGGAGCGCTCCGGTGCACCGGAGGCTCTGCAGTGACTCAAGCGATCACGGTGCCGCCATGTTGGATGTTCGCGCATGCGTGGTGGGCCCGTGGAGGTGGTAATGGAGGAGAGGTCGCGCATGTGCGGTAGGGGGTTGCAAATGCCTGCGAAACAGGAGCCAATCCTATAGGATGTAGCGGATGGGACTACGAGCCTTTGCGAGACCAGGTGACGCCAGGGAGCCTATAGGGCGGGCGGATTCACGGGAGGAAGGGTTAGGAGGTTGCGCAGGGGAGCACGCCGGGTAGAGCCAATCGGGAGGAGAAAGGAGAAGGAGCTCTGCGTGTAGGGAGGCAAGTAGCCCCTACACTAGGCCACATACCCCCGGCCCAGTTAGGTCCTGAGTCACAGTGAGTGAAGCTGATGCAGGGACAGGCCCTGGGATAGGAACCAGCCCCTTTAGTGTCAGCCCAAAGGTATTATACTCAGAGACTGCCGCGGTAATATACAAAGGTCTGAGCTCAGACCTCCGCAAGCAGAGCAGCAGCCGACAGGGTGGGATCGCCCCGGAAGGTATCCCTGGAGTGTCTTCATCGTCGGATCCTTTGGGGTCCATTTGCAGGCCCAAGTGCTGGAGCACTCGGCAGGTAACATCCTTAAGTGCACCAACTATAAAACCAGAACACAGTGGCTGCGCAGTCACACACACACATACCTTACTTTGGGGGTGGGGTTGTGGAGTGGGGAATTGGACACGGTGTGGGTACACGGTGAGGGGTCGCGTCCTGCGAGACGCGCTAGTTATTATTGTGTCTCCTATACAGAGGGACACTTATTGTATGACATGCAAGGTTATGGTTACCCGTGGTAAAATCACTGTTTCTTTTATATGCTGTGTGCGTGGTAATACATTATTGTCCTGCAAGGAACTACTCCCGCTTTGCTGGGAGTCATCGCAGGTGGAGGCGCTGCACTTGGTAAGAGGTTATCTGTATTCATATGTGTTGCCCCAGGCTCTCCGTGGCGGAGGCTTAGGCCCTGCGAGCCAACAGGTTAAAACAGCATTGGTAGCGCACTGTATTCATAGGAAACAGGGCTACACCTATGTAGCAGGAAATCTCCGTTAGGCGGGGGATAGGGGTGTTACAGGTGTTTACTATTGCTTGAAAGGTATGATCGAGGTGCATAGCTTCTCTCCCTGCAAATACTTGCCACACAACTATTTTACTGCGCTGCATAAAGCTGCGCTTATAGTGCCGGCGACGTCGCATTAAAACAAATGCATTGCCGCCGTCGCGTGCGCTTAAAGTAAGCGTGACGCGACGGCTTGGTCACGATTGCTGGAAGTCATCTCAATTTGATTTTTCCAGCGACCGCAGCTTGACGTCATCGTCGCATAGCCGTCGCTATAAGCATAGCCTAAGATGATCCAATTGAAAGCTGGTGCAATCTGCATCGATTCTATGTCTCAGTCACACGGTTAGCCTTGATAAACTGCCCTTCTGTGTCTCTTTTGTTTGTACATTGAACATTTGTAACATTTAACCCACGCAGTGGCAAATGACGCCTAGAAAGCGGTGCTATACCAATACAGGGATCAGTCCACCAACAAAGGGGTTAAACATCACATTTCTTGTTCAGAAGGCACAGAGCTTCTGGTCTTGCTCTTAAGCAGCTGGTACTGTACATGTTAAAGACAGGGAAGTTAAAACATACTTTAGATGCTGTGCAAGCTATGCCCTAGTTTGCCATCTGGGTTCTTCAATTTCCTCCTCCTTGGACACACTTCACAACAACACAAAAACCTGCCACTATACCATTTACACTCTTGCTCCTGTGAATCCATACTGTACTTCAATCTAACCTGAATGCATTTGGAAATGTAGCAAGGGTTATAAAACAAGATCATTTCTGCAAGATGAACGCAGTTTACTCAGCAATCCAGCAGGACATGAATTTATCATCTGCCAATGACGGGGTGTGTCATGACACAAAGTTATAGCCAAGGTGTTACTTTGAGCCTGAGACTTATCCCTGTATTGCATTTGTATTCCCCTGCATTTGACATTCAGTGTTTTGATTATTTTTTTTATACGCTGTGCAGCTCTGAATTTAGCTCGTTCTCAAAACCAAATTATAATAATTAACAGTAATAGGTTTTTAGGTTTAAGTAATAAGTGCACGGTACGCTTTACAGGGGAAATAACATTCTAATGCACACAATTTAGAAAAATGTTAGTTTGTTAAAAAGAAAAAAAAATGTGCTCAGGGTCCTTGCACCTTCTGTACTAGAACTGCACTGTGTATTCATGTACTGCATGTGTGTCTGTAGGTGTATATATTTAATAATGACAACCAACAACCCCCCTCAAAAAAGGGTTCGGTCACTGAGATTCATAGAAATCATCCTCTTCAGCCCTTGTCGATCTACTGTTGGATGAAGGGCTCCCCGATCTTTCAGGTACATGCAGTTGCAAACCTCTCTTCTCCACGTTGCTACAATACACATTCTGATTTCATCCTCCCATCTTACTGTTGGTCATCATTTTAGCCATTTGAAATCCCTCAGAATCCAGGGAGACTCGCCGAATTTTCACAGCTACCATTCTTGTCCAATGATGGTCATTACTTCTTGCGGTATGTCTGGCTCATTGCCATTTTAATTTCTTCATCCTTGTTCGGTTTCGAACCCATTCATTATTTTTCTTGTCTCTACGGGTAATACCTAGCTTTTCCTGTTTGTTATTTTATAGTTAAATAATGTGTCCCATCCAGTTGGTGTCCATAGACATGGTACTACAGAAATGTATAGGCTCACAAAGAGGAAGCCCATGTCCTAATGGGATATACAAGAAGTAGCCCTGGAACCTAGTCGGACCCGCTCAGAGGCCCATAGTTACAGTACCTCAGAAACAAAGTGCCTAAGAGTGGCACGCAGTACCCTGCACCGCGGTAATGATCCCATGGTTCATCATAGTAAGGGCAACCCAAGAGAGGGCTTAATTGATACCGCGCGTTACGGACACTACGCAGAAGATGGCCACTTCTGATGACAGCAACAAGCTTGAAGACCACCCTACAGCATTAAAAGTGGGTGCTAACTAGGGAAGAGATACATAGTACAAACACTGTGAAGATACCAGAAGTAGGCCTATTGTGAATAATGTCATTGTGTGAGGAGCATTGTGGACGGTTGTCAATAAATCTCCTGTTTGTACTAAAAAAGTTCCTGGCGCCCTTCATTATTGTGAGGATTCGGGGATCGCGTCCCTTGCGGCGCGGTCCCTCCTCTCTACATACCAGTACAGCAGCAGCTGCTGCCTCCGATCCGCCCCCGCTGGTGCGCGCACCCCCGCTCTGTTTACAGAGCGCGCGCGCACCCGCTCCTCTTCTACCAAGTCACGGACCTTAGCTCCGCCCCCTCGGCCGCACCGCGTGGCGTGCACGCTGACGATGCGCAATGAGCCCCAGCTGCGAGTCAAGATTGCTATGAGCCCTTGTCTTCCTGCAGCCTATCCCTGCCTCCGCGCCGCCTCCTGCCTCACAGGTCACTTCCTGCATAAGAACCTGCTCAGTGCTCAGTCTCATTGCTGAGCATAACTTTGTGTAGCCTTTGCGTGTGCCTGTCTTGTCCAGCCCAGTCTTGTCTTGTTCTCTGCAGTTAACCACTCGTGGCTTTGCATTTGGATTCTCTCTGGCTCTTGACCCCTGGCTTACGGATAACGACTACGAGTACCTCTCCCACCCCAGACCACAGGCTTACGGACTTCAACTACGTGTACCTCTCCAACCCACGGACCCCGGCAAGTATTGGATTAACCCTTTCTTCATACCCAGACCCAGCAACGCTACAAACCACCTTCTGGGCCCGCTCCCGCTACTGTGGGTGTGTGGCATAGTCCTTCCCATCTCAGTGCCGGGGTCAGATCTTGTTTGTGGGCTCACGCAAGCGTTACAATTATTCCATTAGCATATATACACCCAACACGCTGATAAGGTATGAGAGACTGATAAAAACCATATACATAGTCAACTGATGTAAAGTCCTTAAGAGCCAGGCAAGGAGGGTTGCATACACGGTATCATTGGTTATAGTGGCACTCCACCGAGACTAGAACACTGCCCGGGTACATTAACTGCAAAAGGATTAGGGACAAAGAAAGCTAGTAGTAGGCACTCAAGTCTCCTTGGAGAGATGAAACATTGACATATTGTAATAAATATGTTTTACTTTTTCAACAAGTCCTGAGTGCCTGCTACTATCTTCTTTTATCCCTGATCATTTTGCAGTTAATGCACCAGGGCAGTATTCTAGTCTCCATGGGGGGAGGGAAGCAGGCAGGGGGGTGCAGCAGGGAAAGTGTAACGTTGCTGACTGCAAACAAGATACAGACCCGCAGGGCAGAGGTAGGGAGTAATACACCGACCTTGGCCTGGGATCAGGCCTGGGATGCAAGGGTAGTCAGGTCTGGTTCCGAGATCGAGGCAGGTGGCAGGCAAGGGATGGTCAGATTCAGTTCAAAGGTCAAGACAGGCAGCAGGCAAAATAAAGGCAAGGGGGAGCTCAAACAGGACAAGGTAACCAGTACTTTGCACGAGCAAAGACTAATAGCAACTGCCTGCCTTTTAAAGGCCAGAGGCAGCTGCTGGCAATGACAACCAAAGAGAGGCTGATTTCTTGGCAGGGGAGTATGGGCAGGATTTGCCAGGAAGCAAGATGGCCGTGGTGAAATCCCTTATAGAAAGATTGCGCTCCCCTTTTCTAAAGCATCCACTCGGGCCCTGAGCCAGATGAGGCTTTCAAGACAACCAATGAATATCCTTCTAATAAGTATATTAAGTACAATCTGCCTTGATTAATCCTAAAAAAAAAAGTCAGCTTTTCCCTAGAAGAGACTGAACCCAAATGAAAGGATCAGCAATATTTTTAGCAAGTCGGAAATGATAAGGGTCGCTTATGAGCATACTCGCGTCTCAGCGAGATCCCCGTCGCCTTACTGCATAAGTCAAACAGCATACAGTATATCAAGTGTAACCAGGAATTCTGTGCAATAACATGCAAATGACCACCTGTCATAGTGGGGTTATTCATTAAACGGCAATAGTGTCCAATCGAGGCACCATCACACAGAAACTCCCCTTAAACACTTTCACGGGCTAATGAATAGCCCCCTTCGTGTCTCTTTTTGCTCCTCATTCACTTACGTGGATCATCGTGTGAATATGCTCATAAGTGTTCCTCATCATTGCTGCATGGAAAAGACTCAGCAAGTCTGAATGGGAGCAAGCAACAAAATGGAAAAATACAAACATATTTCTTCATTGCATCTCCAGTACAACAATGCTGCTGGTCAGTGATTACAATTATCGAAAGACAAAATTATACTGCAGCATTTGTTCTGTAACATTTTCAAGTGGCTTTCTCTGGAGGAAGCCTGTCACATAATCAATATTCCAATAAAGAGCAAATTAAATTCATCAGCTGCAATTTGAGCAACGCGGTGGTATTGACCATGAGAGCTTTGCAAAGTCCGTAAGGAAGTTAATGGCTTCAAGCATTCAATTAAAAGGTTTCCCTGCATTGTGGGGAAATATTCTGCAGACACTTCCTGCCACTCGTGTTAAACACTGTACAATAATTGAAAAACTTTCATCCGAACTCATGTAGAGGTGGCCGACTGGATAAAAAACACAGAAGTGTTTATTTCAAGGCGAAGGTGAGAGATATGAACATCATTTATGTACATTCTCTAGTCATAGTTATGTTATCTTGAGAAAACTAGAACGCCTTCACCCTATGGGTTCCCCAGGATGTAGCCACTAGGTCATGGGTCGGGCACTCCTGGGGCCCCATGACCTTGTGGCAACGTCATGCCGTTGTTGTGCGCGGTTTTTTTCAGGGGATAAACCTTTTTTATGCATATGTAGATTAAAAATTTTTTTTTGGTGTGTATGCAAAAAAGGTACAAAGTAAGTTATTGCGAGTAAAATAAAAATGGCAAAAAGCCTCCACAGTACAGCAAATAAAAATACCAGAGGCGCAATCAGAAATTCTGTTTGTGGGGGGCGCCGTTTTTACCAGCCCTCCCCATCGACGCAGTGTCACCAAGGAGTTGCAGCGTCATGTGACGGAACGTTATGGCAATGCGTCACCATGACGTCACAGCATCGATGAGGAGGGCTGCTCTCATACAGAGGCCCCGCTCTCTCCACCGACAATCAGTTTAATTGCTGCGGGGAACAGCACAGGGCCTTCTGTAAGCGCAAAACCAATTCTTGGGTGGGTTGTGCTACAGGCTCAGGATAAGGAGTTAAGGTTTATAGGGCAGGGCGCAGCGTTAGTATTAGGGATTAAGATTAGGGTTTTTTTTAGGGTCAGGGTTAAGGTCAGGGATTTACAGATGACAGTTGCAAACCTACCTATCCCCATTATCTCGTAGCATACAGTGCTAGGGATTCTGGGTAATGACATGCATATGAGAACTCAGTGTGTCACTTTGTGCTGCTTGTCCATTTTAACATGGACCCGTATAAGCTTGTGCATGCCGTAATGCACAGATTTTTCAGCACATGCTGGGTTAAAGAGGTGCATAGCCAGTAAATGAATGAGTATTGGAAACACAGTATTTTATGCTACCTTAAGCTATAGATAGGAGTTAAATAGATACAGGTCACCTTTTTCCACAGGAGTTGACATTTATCACTCAATGTTGAATATACTCAAGTCAGCAACAATTAAACAAGCTACTGCAAGCTACAATATTTAGCAAGACACATTAAAGGGACTTGTAGTAGTCTCTCTGTATGTAGTAACTCTCGAGACTTAATGTAGCAACATCCTAGCATCAAGTGGCTTTTATATTGCAGCTCAAAAAACAAAGCAATGATATACAGAACTGTAAGCTACCACTCACTGTCCTGTATGAACCTATAGAAGATAAAAACTTCTAGGAACGGTCTCTACATAAGAATAATAATAAGCCTATCACGATCGAAGCACTGAAGGTTATATCATTTTTATTTATTTGTAATAATACTTCTGAACGTTGATACTTTTAACAATATGGGTTCTATTTTAAAATATGATGGATCAAAAGTTATTTTTTTAATATGTGGTGTTGAGTGCAGAAATACAGGGGTCATGTTCTCCTATGTGTATGGTGTTGTGTTTATTTAACAGGGGAGAAAAAAAATGAAAATGTCAAAATTGAAGTAAAGATACTCTTTTCTCATCAAGACTTTACTTTTCTGGATAACTGGGTCAGTAAACAGCCATCTTTAAGAGAATGTTGCACACATTGCCAGCGTAACAGACAACTTTCCCAGGGCCCAGGACTAGAGTTTCCACGGTCCTCCTCAACCCCCCAACCAGTATTGCGCGTTCCGAGACCCCTCCACCCCCCCATACCTCCCATACCTTAGCTAACACCGGAGGTCGAGCCCAGCAGCAGGGGACAGAGGTCTGCTGCAGGGGGGGGGTGGAGAGAGAGAGCTGGGGCCCGGCAGCTGGACGCGGATGTTGGGCCATACCTCTGACTGGGCTAAACTTCCAGCGCCAAACGGCCGGGCCCCCCTGCAGCCACTGGGCCTGGCTCTCCCCCCCAGATCGGCAGACCTGCACATTGCCAGGATGCCCGTTTCAGAAACAAAGTTGGAGAAACGGGCTCACAGAAACTTAATCCAGCACAGCCCTCAGTGCAGTGTTTTTGACTTCCAACATGGACATCACATTGTTAGAAAGAGGGAAAGTGTTCGCAGGGCATCTTGTACCCTTTGAGTAAAAACATTTCGAGACTCTATATTTGATTAAAGATTTTCCCAAGTATTAAGGAAGTCTGCACATTTTTAGAAATCTTATTTCTGTATTTAGTAAAAGCAGCAGTTAATAATAATAATAATAATAATAATAATAATAATAACTTTTTATTTACATAAGAAAGATAAAGAGTACAGGTCTTAATCACACAGCAATGTTTTTAGCCATTACTTTTTGTTTTGCTCTGTATACAATTCTGATTAGAAATGTAAAAAACTGATTATTTTTTTTCGTTGAGAAAACAAGCTCTTTAGTTGAAGAACGAGCTCAAAGTGAAAGTTTGATGGATTCTAACCTAAGTCAGCAACAAAATCTTGTATTTTGAAGGATCTGAGCCAAAATTGCCTGCAGACAAATAAAGCCATTGCCCCTTTCAATGTTGCATGTGGTTTTTTATGTGCTGCAGGCCACACCAGCAATAAACCGAATGTAAATATTTCTCACGAAAAAGATAATGAAATATTGAACTATATGCAAAATAAAATACATGAGCTTTAGAGGGCTACAATTATTGCATGCAAAATGAAAATGATACAGCTCAAAATCAATAGTCAACGCTAGGTTCGCTATTATTACTACAATATAACTCATTCTGATAGTTCCATTGGATTTTTCCGTCTTTTTTATTTTATTTTTTAAGATGAGGTACTTGTAAACTGTAATTCATCAGGCCTGACAAAAGTGTCAAATCTAAATGAAATACATCCCACACAAATCAGATCATATTCAGAATATTTTTTTGTTTTCCTACTGTAGCATCTTGCTTGCAGCCCAATGTATTGCTGTTCCTCTGGGATACTGCCCAAAATATACCCCACAACTATAAAATCAGCAAAAAGTAATTGCTCCCCGATGTTGGATATCCTTAGAAGCACCATTGTGACCCTAAATAAAAAGGGTGAAATCCCTTTTTTTGCAGATCGGCCGTTTACCCCCCTCGGAATTTCCCAGCCTCTCTAAGGTCTACTAAATGTCCATGCGAAGGATATGCATATCTGCATGGCAGTTGAGGAACCTGTCCTTATTTTTGCCCAAGATTGCCAAGTGGGAATTGCCAACTCGGGAACGGAATCCACAGCAAACATGCCCTTCTCGAAGAACCTCTTAATTGCCGGGTGGCCCTGCAATTCATTAAGACGCATGGTGATGCAAGGCTTTCCAGGACAGATCAGGATACACCTACAGGTATATTTCAGCTTTTTCCACATAAGAACTTTGAAGGCTTGAAATCTTTTAACAATACTTCACTGGTTCACATTTCTCAAGTGGTCTATTAAAGTTACATGTAAATGCAGTACCTTGGCTTACCAGCATAGCTAGGGATTAGTGCCATGCAATTGTGCACAATTTCTGCAGATCTTTATGAATGATGTCCCAGGAGCATGAGCTTACGTTAAAGCATTTAACAGCTGCTTTTGTAATGAACTATTATTTTAATGGAGTAATAGACTCTGAAGCTAATAATGCATGCAATAGATATTTACCCAGACACATTAACTGGTTACTAGTCCAGTAACTCCCCCGCCAACACCCACAACCTTGATTTTACAGCTCTGGTGAACGTAAGAGGGTCTTACTATCCCTTTCAAGTTTCCCTTACTCCAGCCACACACATAATCCATTGTTCTATTACTTATTTTTCTTTGAAAAATGCCTCCTTCCTGTATTTTCCTGACATTTCTCATGCCTTTGATGTTCCCACTTTCTCTCTTTCAGGGTACTCATGTTGTAATGTTTGTTATTGTATGTGCGGCTGTCAGTAAACATTAGTTATATACCTGTGTGTGTATTACTCTTCACTGTAATTGGTTCCTGTGAGGGGTTATTCCGCTAATGCGGAATAGGTTGAGGCGCTGTACCGCGAGGAGAAAGAGCTCACCCCAGGCTCCCAGTGGCGGAGGCTTAGGCCTCCTGTGAGCAACAGGTATATCAGCACGTGTAGTTCCCTTAGTCGTAGGGAAAGGGGGCTACAGATACACTCAGAGTGAAGTCTTGTAGATGTGGAATGTTAGTCAATTAAAAAGTAGGAGGCAGAGGCTGAACAAGCCCCCCCACCCCTCAATCCATAGAACCCACACCTCTTCCCCCATTTCCTTCACTCTACCTTCCCCCCTCCCTTTTCTCTATCCCTCCCTCTCTCTCTCTCCGGCAAAAGTCCAGCCCCACCTCTCCCCCACCATCTATACCTGTGGAGCAAGGGGACCGCCCAGGCAACAGAGCACGGAAGTTGGACACAACTTGCAGATCAGCCGACCTACTCTGCACCACCAGCTCGACCTGCAAACCCTAAGGGACTAAGCAACTAATTCTAAAAGTTAGAAAAGAACCCGAAAAACATGGTGTACAAATGTAGAAATGGAAGTAACATTCCCTCTCCATCATTTTAAATCATAATCTCTAGGATAACCATGCTAACCATGCTACTTGATAAAATGCTTGGTGCACGAAACATGTAGGAGGGTTTTGCACCTCCATGCTCTCTTTTATGGACCAATAAAGTATATTTTTACTCATTTTTGACCCACTCTCTTTGCTGTGCGCCTTCACCTCAATGGATGCAGATTTGGATGTTCTAACAAGTTGCAGCACGCTCCACACACCAGTACTGGATGGGGATGCTCCAGATATGTGAGTAAGAGACTTTATTCTATTCAAGATTATATGCTTTGTGGATCAATAGTGTTCCAGGGCCCATCCCAATGACGTTCTGTGCAGGGAGTTTGTTCCTTTGCTCAGTTCCTTCAGGGAATATACTGTAGGTCCCCATTAAGGAAACCACACCACAGGAACTTCTGCTTCAATCTATACATTGTTACCCCCTATGGTGTTTGTGGATTTATTATTGACAAGCATAATTTTGTACCTATAAACGGACCCGGCATTGGAGCGCATGTTCCACACTAAGAATTCAGTATAAAGTATCTTCTTAGTAAATAAAGACTGAAAAAATATTATCAGTCTTCCCAATAAATTCTGCTGAATATTGTCTGTCCAACAGCGAACCTCCTTCAAATACGCGTATTTACACTGCCAACTTCTCCAAACAAAATGAAGAAGCTACTAAAGCGAAACACATTGGGTTAATTCCTAGCTGTCTACTGTTTGCAGAGAAAGACTGCACTGATTTTACTCAAGACTATCTAAACTACATTTTTTTTCTTCCTTATTTTGTGCAGTTAGGTTTTCATTCGATATAGATATACAGGGGCCTATGCTATAAGCGTTCATAAGCCACTTATCGAGCACTTATCGGCCAAAATGCCTACGTATATTCAGTATTCGATAAGTGGGCGATAAAGGCATAAATCCCCCAAAATTTCAGCCATCATAAAATAAAAATAAAAATCACCCGACGATAAGCAACTTATCGGCAGGTTCTGAAACTCGTGTAATTCTAGTAGCCACAATTAGGTTATCGAGGCCTGTCACGGTTCTAGAATGGCAAGTTTCTACCAAAATCCTCAACCCAGGAAAAGTTGGTGTGAGGCTGGTGAGAAACTGCTGAGAGGCAGCGAGCCGGAACATAGAAAGAAAAATGCTTTTTCCTGCATCGGATTGATGCCGGGGAGTCTCCAGAGCTGATACCCATTAATATCGGCACCGGAGACCCCATCATTGATTGCCATAGTGGTACATCATACCCATATAATATGGGCAATTCAATACATAAAAGCACTAGCCAACAAATCAATGAATTAATTTAAACCACTAGCCAACAAATCAATTAATTAATAAAACCAAGAGCCAACACATCGCGGAAAACTCAGCCCTCTTGTTGCCAGCAGGTATATGAACCACCCAAGGGCTTTCAGACACCAGCAGGGACCACCTGAGGACCCCCAGAAACCCGTGGGGACCATCTGAGGACCCCTAGAAACCCGTGGGGACCACCTGAGGACACTCTGTCACCCATGGGGACCATCCAAGGAGCCTCACGGGGACCACCCGAGGGCCCAAGACACTCACGGGGACCACCCGAGGAGCCTCACGGGGACCACCCGAGGGCCCCCGGACACCCGCGGCCTCTGGTATTAATCATGGGGGGGTAGAGGACATGGGTATTAGTGGTGTTGGGTTTTTAATGTTAATTGTGGGTAGCAGCTGTTTTAATATAAATTTCTCGTTATGGGGTGCCGGTGTCTCCTTTGCATTTAAATGTCTCGTGTTACGTGACCGTGGGAATAAAATGCATAGGAGATACTGGCACGCAATAAGGGGGCCTGTATCTTAGGAAGCAGGGGGTCCCCGGATCTCAAATCAACGTGGTTCTGCTCCGGAGACCCCCTGCTCATCTAAACTATTAATAAAATGTATATTAAAAGACATTAATTTCGGGCGAGACATGCACAGGGAGAGGCGGCTCTCTGAGCAGCTGAAAGAAACCGCCGGGTAAGGCCTTTTGAGAGAGGTGATCATCACACCGCCGGCTACTCGCCCATTTTGGGAATTTTGCTATCCAGGTAATCGAGGCTTTCTGAATACCATGATAGCAACGCTCAAAAAATGGTGATTTAAATGGCCCAGGGATTTTTTTTATGAACGCTTATAGCATAGGCCCCATAGAGTCAATAGATTTCAGAGGTGATCCAAATACCCGGTTTTCTACTATCTCTTGTGTTGTGCTGGTATTTATTCAGTTCATCACGGAGACATATCCCAACGTTTCGGTCCCCAAGGGGATCTTCTTCAGGGATAGAGCTATATAGATAGAGAGAGAACACAATTTGTGTTCATCCTAATGAAAGTGCCGAAGCAACACCGAAACCCAGCTAATGGATGCAGATAAAAAGCCCACCTTACATATTGGACAGAGGTCACCTCACATCCACGCAACACGTGTCAAATTATGTTTTCTTGAGAAGGTGTTGGACCAACAAGGAAAGAAAAAAATAATGTATGTGTAAAGTACAAAAAATAGAGAATAAAATAAAGACTTGGTGATCTCAGTTCCTGGGAGTACCCTTCAAAAACTTTCCTGCATTTACTTGATGCTCTCCATTGCTAAAGTAAATGATCAAGAATAACCAAGAAGGCTATCAAGTCACATAAAAAAGCACAGTCTAATACATCAAGGGTCTGTAATGCACCTCTCGAAAATTTATTTTGCACAGTGCCAAATTAAAATTCACTTGTGCTGATAGTTTCCCAAGCCTCAGGCAGGTCTGAGTTGTTGAGGAACTATTTTCCTCTTCTTTTAAAATGCCTGCAAGGCTTTATAATGAACTGATGTCCCCTTCTCACCCTGATGGTATTAAAGGCAACAGTGCCCAGTTTCAAAGTAACTAATCTGGCTGCACAACAAAAACACAAATTAAAACTCCTCCATTAAAAGAATATGTTAATAAACCCTCTGGATGTTAAGAGTCTTCTGAGCGATTAATTTGGCAATTAAGGCTCCTCAGTCTTTATTGGTTCGTTGCGTGAAAGAGATGAAACATCTGACTTTGATATTGGCAGATGAATACAGTCATGCATACTTTTTACATCTGGAACAGTGTTGGGCAAACCACCATAAAATAAAGATACTTGTATATTTCAATGGGTGGCATCATGCCGCTTTAGCAGTCAAAATTTGAACAACGTTGCAACTTAAACATTGAAAAATAAAAGAAATATCACTATGAATTTCTTCACAAAGGGAAATTGCTACGAGACGATTTCCCAAAGGGAACAGTTATTCCTTGGTTTACAAGTTGTACATCACAGATTTAGAGGTGCACAGACGTAGGAGGATAAACCTCACAGTCATGAATCACAAGCAAGATACTTGCACCTAATTTAAAGCAGCAATTCGCCTACTCTTTCCCTGCCTCTTTTATTTACATGATGGAAATTCCCCAGTTTCAGAGATACTTACCGGGTTTTTAAGTCCATCTCCAAGGGAAATAAAACCGGTGGCCAAATATTGGCCAATACCATTGTGGCTTCCTATTGGACGGCCATTTAAATCCCCTTTAAAAACTAGGAAGTACTACTGGTAACTACACCGGTAAGTGATCTTCCTACAGCGGGTAAGGGAGCTTCAATACACATGTATGCAGATGACACAATCTTATATGCACACAGCCCTAGCCTCTACGACCTTGAACACATACTTCAATCTGACTTTTTGAGAGTTGAAAACTGGATTTCTCAAAACAAACTGTTTTTAAACACTAACAAGACTGTAACAATGGTATTTGTAACCAAGGCTAAATTTTTAATGCTTCCAATGACTGAGCTGCAGATGAGAACCAACGCTAATACCACCTTAACTCCTGTTTCTAGTTTTAAATACCTGGGCGTATAGTTTGACTCCAATTTAACATTTGGGATGCACAATGATACCCTGAAATCCAAAACCTATGCCAAACTAGGTGTACTTTATAGCAACAAATCCTCCTTAAGTCTGCTGGTCAGAAAGCGTATTGCACAGAAGGTGCTAATGCCAATTATAGACTATGGGGACATAGTATATGACACGGCACCCTAAACCCACATTAGCAATCTTGATACCCTCTACAATTCAATATGCCGTTTTGTCCTCCAATGCAACTACAGCACAGATCACTGAGAAATGCTTAAAGAACTAGATTGGTTATCACTTGAGTCTAGGCGCAAAGTTCATCTTTGTTTTGCTTTCAAATAATTTCTGGGCAAGCTACCCGTATATCTGCACAAGCTCCTCACCCCTACCACATGCAGCACTTATCCCCTTAGATCTGACTCCAACAAAGACTGTTCATGGTACCAAGGTTCAACAAAGTATTCGTCCGCTCCTCCTTCTCTTACCGTGCACCTCACAACTGGAACAATCTACCTGAGACTCTCACAGCCACCACCAGTCTAAGTTCTTTCAAAACTAAAGCTGTCTCACATTTTAATCTTGTCTGTAACTGTTACATACGCCTATAACATATATTATCTCTTACTGTGCATAGAATGTCTTGTATATAATGTATAACCTTGCTCACTTAATGTAACTATGTATTTGTAACCATGTATCCGTCATCATAACTCTGTGCCCAGGACATACTTGAAAACGAAAGGCATAACTTCCTGTTAAAACATTTTATAAATAAATAAGTGTCTTGGAAACCAGGGGCTCTCCAGAGAGTAAAAATAGTATATATATACTCCAGAGGACCAATCCGTTCCAATCCTGTTAGTTAGGGGGGTGTTGCTGCTTTATGCGCAGGTCAATATCCAGGATCTACTTGCCCATAATTTGCTTTTTACAGTGTCATGTTTAAAGAATTTGGTTAAACATTTTATGGGAAGGGAAAGGAAATGTTTTCCTCAACAGTAGACGTGTGAACTTCTCCCATGCTTAAGTGACATTTGCGAGATTTAGACTTTTCGCTTCGGTTAAAAAGTTTGCATAGATTTTGTTTAATGCCAAGTCAATGGGCACTGTATTTCAGATTTGTTTCAATTAAGTTTTCTTTTAAAATTCGCTATTAATGGGACACACCCGCCATGTGCTTGTGCATTTGAAGTTTTTAGTTATCAAAAAAGGGGAGGGTGAGGGTGAAGTCAATATGTGCTGTGCCATTATGAGGCAGAAGCAGGGTCTGATCTGGGTACCACTGCATGTACAGAGCATATGACCCGTCATCAGCCTATATAGCAAAGAAATGAGAAGGGCACAAGCAATAGCACAATTGGGGAAGGATCCATTCTTGGTACTAGTCGGTTAAGCGACTTGGATGGTTTTAGCGGTGAAGATTATCATGATGAAGCTATACTTGGTAGTAATAGAGATGAGGAAGTCAAGTGCTGCTCCAGCATGACACGTTTCTACCAGCAGTGGGCAACATAGGCATAGGAAAAAGGGGCCTTCTGACATAATTAGACAAATATGTGGTGGACCAATAATATTTAGTCTAATAAACCAACCCACTGTTCCCAGTACCTTCAATAGTGTGTGCATGTACCATTATGTGCACAGTAGACCATTTTGTTGTCTAGTAAAGAGGACAAAATAATAATGGTGTATATGCTTCCCATTAGTTTGAAGACGGCAAGGGCATTAGTGAGCTATTAAAATATGCCGAGCCTCGGGAGACTTCCGGTGACGTCAGCCGGTATGGAGTAGCAGCCTGGGAGCTCCACAGACTCTCTCGCATAAACTCGAGAATAAGCACCCTTCCACTTAAAATTCCCACCCAAATTCATCACCCTCAAGTGGGGGAAACAAAGATACGATGTCCAGGCAACAAAGGAAGCCGACATCACAAGCAGTCACGAAATACTTCTCCCCGCAGCAGAAAAGCCCCGATCAGCAATCTGCTGCACAAGATGGCGGAGGCGCACGTGGCGAACAAGCAGCACAAGGCAAGCCTGCCAGGGCCAAAGAGACCTCCACACAGGAGCAGCCTTTAACCAGGGCCTTCATGGAGGAGCTGATGGCAGCCCAACATATTAAAATGCATACATCCCTCCAAATGGAGATAAAAGCCGCGGTCAACGATCTCAAACAACAGATTAGCGGCCTAACGGACAAAACCGCCACGCTGGAAGGCGAAATGGAGGAGACCCACACGCGACAAACAGCAACGGAGAATGAGATCTTCAGGCTCCGAGAGGAAATCGCCCTGCTCAAGGACGGGTTGGAGGACCAGGAGAACAGGGATAGAAGACAAAATCTTCGTATTCGCAACATCCCAGAGACAGTTCTTCCTGGCCTCCTCCGCCCATACCTCCTGGACCTGTTTAAGTCTGTCTGCGCTACACTACAAGACGGGGACTTAGAAATAGACCGGGCCCATAGGGCCCTAGGGCCCAGATCTGAGGACCCTGGAAGAAGGCGAGACGTAATAGTGAGGCTGCATAGCTATTCTACAAAAGAAAGCATTCTTCAAGCATGCAGAGAAAAAGAATCACTCACCTTTCTAAACGAACGGCTTCAAGTTTTCAGCGACATCTCCAGTAAAACAGTGCTGCGGAGAAAGGAGATGAAACCCCTAACGACCCTACTGCGGGACCACGAGATCAGGTATCGTTGGGGGTTCCCCTTTAAGCTTACAGCTAATAACAAGGGCAAGTACCTCACGATCAGGTATCCTGAGGATATGGGCCCGTTCGCGCGGGCTCTGGGGCTGACCCCGCCAGCGGCGTGGACACAGGATCACCACCAAGCCCCAGACCAGAGCGAAGAAGAGGAAAACAACATCGAGCCGAGAAGAATGGAGGCCCCAGCAAGTAACAAGACGCCCAAACGCTGAGGGGACCGACGGAGAAGACGATCCCGATCCAGCGCTGCCTACACTACCGCGATGTTTCCCAGCGCAAACAACGCGGGACTAACCCCCCCCAACACGAGGGCAAAGTAAAAAAAAATAAAAAAAAAAAAAAAAAAATGACGAAATCCAGAAGTTAGAGATCAGGCGCCCCAGGACGGAGAGGGCATCCACAAAAGTCCGTGGTCTTTCTGCCACAAAGTTTTAAATCAGTGTTAAGTTAAATCGTTGGAAAAGTTTTTTCCCCCTGGAGAGCCGACCCGTCCGGCTCAGGTTTACAAAGCTGGGAGGCCAGCATGGTTCCAGAGACCTGCGCCCGGGGGGTGGGGGGAGGGAGGTGGTGAGATCCACTATATCTTGGCAGAAGACTTCGAACAGTAAGTACTGCCCCCTCTAAGTTTGCTGAAGCTTCCCCCCCCCCCCCCCATGTGAAAGGTCCAATTTGTCACTGCCGAGTGACAAGGGGAAAACGGCACAGCTCCAGACACCGAGAGAGTGCGCCCCTGTCCCACTTCCCCCCCCCCACCTTCTTCCCCCCCCCCCCCACCTCCCTCCCATGGCCGAGCCAATACCCCCTCGGCAGGTAACCGAACTCAATGAGGCAAACAGGCCCACGCGTCGTCGTCCCCCCCCCCTTCTCCCTTGGACTACCACACAAAGGGTCCCTGCGCCCCATATATCTACTTCACTAACCACATCACCTAGCCATGCTCTAAGGGCCTACACAAAAGAACTCCTGAAATAACCCTGTAACCCTGGTCTCAGGGTTGAGCTGACTTACCAGAGTAAAACCGGAACTTGGCCTCCAGAACATTCGGACAAGGGGCACACATACCAACAGGCCAAGAGGCCCTAATAGAGTTTAAACGCCACACAGCGTAAAATCCAGTCTGCAGGCAAACAAATGCTTTGCTGGGAAACTCAGGTCTACTTAGAAAGAAATGCACAGAACTCTCCCCTCCCCCCCCCCCCTCCCTCTCCCCTCCCCCCCCCCTCCCTCTCCCCTCCCCCCCTCTCCCCTCCCCCCCCCTCCCTCTCCCCACCCCCCCCCTCCCTCTCCCCACCCCCCCCTCCCTCTCCCCTCCCCCCCCCCCTCCCTCTCCCCCCCCCCCCCTATCCCCTCCCCCCCCCTCCCTCTCCCCTACTCCCTCTCCCCCCTCTCCCTTCCCCCCCCTCCCTTTCCCCTCCCCCCCCCTCCCTTTCCCCTCTCCCCCCCTTCCCTTTCCCCTCCCCCTCCTCGTCCCCCCCCCCCTCTCCCCTCCCTCCCTTTCCCCTCTCCCCCCCTCCCTTTCCCCTCCCCCCCCTTCCCTTTCCCCTCCCCCTCCTCGCCCCCCCCTCTCCCCTCCCTCGCCCCCCCCCTTCTCCCCTTCCTCGCCCCCCCCTCCCACCTCCCTCGCCCCCCCCCTCCCGCCTCCCCCCCCCTCCCTCGCCCCCCCCCCTCCCACCTCCCTCGCCCCCCCCCTCCCACCTCCCTCGCCCCCCCCCCCTCCCTCTCCCCCCTCTCCCTCACCCCTCCCCTCCTCCCCTTCCCCCCCCCCCTCCCCTCCCCCCCCTCTCCCTCCCCCCCCTCTCCCCTCCCCACCTAGCCCTCTCCCCTCCCCTCCTAACCCCTCCCCCCCCTACCTCCCCCCTCCCCTCCTACCCCCCCCCTCCCTCTCCCCTCCTAACCCCCCCCTCCCTCTCCCCTCCTAACCCCCCCCCTCCCTCTCCCCTCCTAACCCCCCCCCCCCCTCTCCCCCCCCCCTCCCCAAGGCTATACAAGGCAAAACATACAAACTGGAGTCAGCAGTAATATTTCTGGCTTGAATTAAAGGTTGACTTTGTGTATAAATCTTCAAGCGTGCGTACACATACTATTTGTCAAGTATGACTGTGTGAAACAGATCATACAAAGGACCAGGTCCCTGAATGTTGATAATATAAATATATTTCCTTAGGTATAGATAAGTATTGTAATATAAATATGTCTGCTTTAATTGGGAAAAGGTAGAGCAACATGCCCCCCCCCCCTTACCCATCCCCCCCCTCCCACTGCCCTCCCCTCTCCCCCCCCCCCCTCCTCTCCTCTTCACTCC
This sequence comes from Ascaphus truei, assembly GCF_040206685.1. Lineage (NCBI taxonomy): Eukaryota > Metazoa > Chordata > Amphibia > Anura > Ascaphidae > Ascaphus > Ascaphus truei. The sequence continues at coordinate 100,718,564 of NC_134487.1, read as the reverse complement.
CTCGCCCCCCCCCTCATCTCCCCCCCCCCCAGCCTAACCCCCCCCCCCCCCTCTACCACCAAGGGTACTTAAGGCAAACTATGTACTTTGGAGTCGTTAGAAATATCCCTGGATGGAAAGGAATGTCATCTGGTATAATATATTCTCAGGCGGGGATATACATATAATACTTACCAAGTATGTACGATGGATACAGACGGTGCAAAAACATATATCAGTGAATGTTAACTATGGAAATGTACCACTCCATGCATATATTTTTTACTGTATGATAAATATGTCCACTACAAATGGAGAAAGTAGAGCGAAATGTTCCCTTTCCCCCCCCCACCCTCCCCACTCCCCCTCCCTCCCCCCTCCCCCTCCCCCCCCCTCCCTCCCCACCCCCCCCCTCCCTCCCTACCCCCTCTCCCTTCAGCTTCTCGAATGTTAGCAACCTAAATATGGTTCCCTATGCATACACCAGCATTGTTGGATACAAATATATGACTCAAATGAAAAATGTTGGGGAACATACCCCCTTCCCCTCTCTCCCCTCCCCCACCACTCCCCCCCCCTCCCTCCCCCCCCCCTTCCCGTTCCCCCCCCCCTTCTTTCCCTCTCCCTCCCCCCCCCAACCCTTCCCCCTCCCTCTCCCCCAATCCTCCCTCTCCCCCTCCCCCCCCCCCCCAAGGTTATGTAAAGCAAACTATACACTCAGGAATCAGCACTCATATCTTTGGCTTGAAATGTATGTAGCTTGGGGGAATGTAGCCTCAAACGAGAATCTATGTCCTAAATGCTATGTATAGTTGTTTGAAAAGATCAGTGTAAAGGAACAGGTCCCTGAATGTTAGCAACGAAAATATATCTGTTCAAGCATGTATAAACATTAAGTGATAATAATATCTGCTTCAAAAGGAAAAGTAGAGCAATATACTCCCCCTCCCCCCCCCCCCCTCTCCTCTCCCAACCCCCACCCCCCCCCCTCATCCTCCCCCCCCCCTCACCCTCCCCCCCCCCACCTCCCCCCCATCACCCCCCCCCCCATCACCCCCCCCCCCCACTATCATCCCCCCCACCCCCTCCACTCCCCATCATCACCCCCCTCCCCTATCGCCACCCCCCTCCCCTTTCGCCACCCCCCTCCTCCCCTCCCCCCTCCCTCCCCCCCCCCGCTCCGCCAACTCCGCTCCCCCCGCCAACTCTTCTTGACGAGAACCCAATAGGATAGGATAAGATGTTTATAGTTTCAGAGAGTCTGCGTCCCCGGACTTACCTGCTCCCTCGGTACAGGGTCAGCGGATTTCTCCCATCGGGCCTTCAGCCCGCATGTTGGTTACAAAAACCAACAGTAAATTAAGAGGACCACTCCAGGCCCTCTTTTCACTCTATCTCTCCCTGGTGATTCTGTCACACCAGGTCTTCCCCCCAACCCCTCCCCCCTCCCCAACCCCCTCTAGCGCCCCTTATGTGTCTCACAAATCCCTCCCCCGCACGAGGCCTAACAAACCGCCTTATACACGACAGACCAGGCCTAAGAGTGCAGTGATCCAAAAAATCCTCTTGACATGGGAATCCCAAGAGCTTTGGAGCCCAAGGCCCCGAAGAAAACCAAAAAAACAATAATGTCGGCCATTAAATTGATCTCAATAAACGCCAAGGGGCTTAACTCCCCGAAGAAAAGGAAACTAGTTCTGAAAGACCTGAAAAAATCCAAAGGAGACATCGTCCTTATTCAGGAGACCCATTTCAATTCCCTAACTCCACCCAACACTTTTAAAAGTATATTCCCACAGGCATACTTTGCCTCGTCCCCAAGTAAGAAACGAGGAGTAGCCATCCTTATAAGAGCAGGGACACCATTTGCTCTCACAAAGACCCATCCTGACCCGGATGGCCGATTTCTAATTGTCCAGGGCACGCTTGCTGGCACACCAATCACATTGGTGAACATCTATGCCCCTAATGAGAATCAAGTCCCTTTCCTCAGGAAACTCCTTGAGTCCCTGGAGCAACAATCCTTGGGGTCTCTTATTATAGGTGGGGACTTCAATATGGTAGCTTCCCACACGCAGGATAAATCAACCCCCCCTAGCAACGCCCAACCGCCCCCCCAAGCTAGGTATATAACACAATCACAAAAGAAAGCTAAAGAATTTAGGGATACTATGGAGGAATTCTCGTTGGTTGATATCTGGAGGGCCCAGCACCAGGGCCAAAGGGATTATACCTTCTTCTCAGCCCCTCATCAGTCCTACTCGAGGATTGACTATTTCCTAGGTACAAGAAATGTTTTCCAGGCCTCCGCCCAGTCAAGTATAGGATCAATCACCTGGTCAGACCACGCACCCATAGATCTAACTCTAACTCTCCCCTTCGTCAAAAACACACAATATAGATGGAAGCTAAACGATTCCATGCTCAATTGCCCAGACACAGAGGCAACTATACGTGAGAAATTATCACTATATTTCCAGCAAAATATAGGATCTGTCTCCACCCCATCCATGCTATGGGAGGCTCACAAAGCCACAATAAGGGGAGACCTAATTTCAATAGCCTCATACAGGAAAAAAACCAAACTTAAACTCCAAAAAGACCTGACAGATAAAATCACACAACTGGAAAAACAGCATAAAGCCACAATATCAAAAAAAGTACTTAAAAACTTAAACCTAGCTAGAGCGGCCCTCAAGCAGTCCCAATTAGAAGATGTCGAAAAGGCCCTCAGATGGACTAGACAGAAGTACTTCGACAAAGGCAACAAGGCAAGTAGATTGCTAGCCTCCAAACTGAGAGGAGCCAGGGTTAAATCCCAGATAACTCGTATAAAGAAAAAAAAAGGACAGGTTACATTCGCTGAAAAAGAAATAGCGCAGGAATTTGCGGATTATTACTCCGAATTATATAACCTCCACCCCCCAGGCCGAGACCCAGTGAGCCTTGAAACAATTACTAGCTACTTAGAGGAGTGCTCCCTCCCAACACTAACACCGGAAGAGTTAGAAACACTCAACGAAGAGATAACGCAAGAGGAGCTTAGTCTAGCTATAAGCACACTCAAGCCATCCAAGGCCCCAGGACCAGATGGGTTCTCCAACTCTTATTACAAACTGTTTAGGTCTACCCTGTCACCTCACCTCCTTAATATGTTTAACTCCTATCTACAAGGTGAACCAATCCCAGCCACCATCACAGCGGCAAATCTTGCCATAATACACAAGGAGGGTAGAGACCCACTCCTCTGTGGAAATTACAGACCTATTTCACTATTAAACACAGACCTCAAAATCTACAGCAAGATCTTAGCAAACAGGTTAAACCCTATTCTCCCTAGACTTATAAATAAAGATCAAGTGGGTTTTGTATCAGGAAGACAGGCCTCCGACAATACCCGCAAAATCATTGATATAATCGACCACGTGCATCTCACAGGTTCAAAAGCAATGATTCTAAGTCTGGATGCCGAAAAGGCATTCGACAGAATCAAGTGGACTTTCCTAGATCAGACTATGAGGAGGTTCGGTTTTAATGGTCCATATCTAGAGGGAGTGAGAGCCCTCTATCATAACCCCACAGCCCACATAAAATTGCCAGGGGGCCCCTCGAATCCAATTCAAATTAGGAACGGGACCAGACAGGGATGCCCACTCTCCCCACTATTATTTGCCCTAACTATAGAGCCCCTCGCAGCCACAATCAGGAGCGAACAAAGTATAAGAGGCATACCAATTGCGGATAGGGAGCACAAAATCTCTCTATTTGCGGATGACGTGATCCTGACGCTCACGGACCCCCATAACTCCCTTCCTAACCTCCAAAGAGTCCTAACTGAATTCGGTGTAGTCTCCGACTATAAAGTTAACATGGACAAGTCGGAGGCTCTAAATATATCCCTACCCGACCAAACCTGGAAGCTTATCCAAGCCAATTATAAATATAAATGGAGTACTAGTTGTATAAAATATTTAGGAGTCAAAATCTCCAACTCCTACGACAAGCTTTATCAAAATAACTATCCCCCTTTATTTGACCAAATCAGAAAAGATCTAGAAGCCTGGAAAAAGCACCAAATATCATGGTTTGGAAGGATAGTGTCCATAAAAATGAATATCCTGCCCAGGCTACTATACCACTTCCAAACCCTCCCAATCTTAATTCCGCAAGCAGTATTAAAAAGTCTCCAATCCCAAATCCTCCAATTTATATGGAATGACAAAAAACCCAGAGTCCCAAGATCGGTCTTGCTTGCGTCAAAGGGGAGAGGAGGATTGGGGGTTCCTGATATAGTCAAGTATTACCAAGCGGCACAACTGAAGCAGGCTGTGATGTGGAACTGTGATCCGGACTTAGCCGCCTGGCTGGAAATAGAGGCCCACTACGCGCATCGCAGCCCCCTTCAGTCAGCAATGTGGACCCCTGGCAGCAACAGGTCAGGCTCCCAAAAATTTGATCTAGGAGCAATGAGATGCACGTGGAGTATATGGCTGAAAAGCAAAGGGAAGTATGGTCTGATAGCATCCCCTTCCCGGCTCATCCCACTCTTCGGGAACCCAAACTTCCCACCAGGGTGCTCCCCAAGACAATTCGACCAATTTCAAGGTCATAACATTAAGCTGGTTGCTGATCTGCTGAAGAAAGAGGAAATCTTGACTTATCAAGAGCTTAAAAATAAATATCAATTCCATGACCTAGACTTATTCAAGTTTCTGCAGGTCCGCCACTTCCTACAAGCACTATCACCAACAGCAAAATTCCCTCCACTCACCAAATTTGAATCTATATGCATCAAAAACAGATATATGAGAGGCCTGATATCTGAGATCTACAAGTGCCTGGAGCTAGGATCTCGGGATCCTATGCACCGATATATGCAAAAATGGTCAGAAGACCTACAGATAGATATAGATCAGGAAGACTGGGCGGAGATCTGGGAACAAGCCAAAAAAAACATCAATATGCACGATAACAAAAGAGAATATCTATAAAATTATGTATCAGTGGTACCTGACTCCAGTCAGACTGAGCCAAATCTACCCCAGCACATTAGACCTCTGCTGGCGGGGATGTGGTCAAAAGGGGGACATGGCCCATATTTGGTGGTCATGTCCAGAGATCCAGAAGTACTGGAGTATGATCCAGACACTGGTGGAGGACACAACGGGACTTATTCTCCCGACCGACCCGCTGACCCTGGTGCTGGGCAAACCTATAGAAGATCCCCCCCCCCGATGTCGAGACTCATCACGGCCATATTAACAGCAGCCAGGTGCTCAATTGCAGCTGCTTGGAAGCATATCAAACCCCCCTCAAGGACTATCGTGATCAGAAGAATCAACGAGGTAATGTTAATGGAGAAGCTCACGGCCATGCTCCAGAAAAAGATACCCCAATTCCAGAATACCTGGGAGCCCTGGCTAGGGAGATAAAACTAGAGAAGAATAGACTGAGGCTGACCCAAAGCGGGAAAATACGCCGCACTCTTGAGCCAGGGAAATAGACATGGCCTCAACCCCTCCCCCCCGTTCCCCCCCCCCCTCCCTACCAGTCCCTCCACCCCCCCTCCCCTGTGAGTGCTCCCTTCTCCCCTCTTCCCCCCCCCCCTCCCCCTCTTTCTTTTTCACCCCTTTCTCCTTCTGCGGAAAATGAGAAAAAGACATTGGTCACGATGTACAACTATCTTGGGCTCAAGACAGAAATGTATGTAAAATTTTGTTTGAAGAAATGACCAATAAAAGAAATTGTTACAAAAAAAAAAAAGGTATTTACAGGATTGGAAAAAACTAGCAACCTGTTTTTTAGCATTACGATTGACAAAATATTGAAATGCTCAATGAGAAGCTCATAGCGACAGAGCTTCTTGTTACAGTGAACAGCCTCCCTCTCTCACCGGGTGCAGTGGTGTGTGCCTGTAATCCCAGCTGCTTGGGAGGTTGAGACTGTTGGATCTCTTGAGTCCGGGAGTTCTGGCCTGCACTGCGCTATGTTGAACGGGTGTCCATGCTAAGTTCGGCATCAATATGGTGCTCCCAGGGGAGCTCGGAACCACCAGGTTGCTCTAACGAGAGGTGAACCGGCCCAGGTCGGAAACGGAGCAGGTCAAAACCCCCGTGCCGATCAGTAGTGGGGTAGCGCCTGTGAATTGCCATTATAGAACAGCCTGGACAACATAGTGAGCCGCTATCATTTATTAAAACAGCCCCCATGTAAACTGCTGTGCTAACCAAAGAGTTACAAAAAAACATTTCCTATACACAATCTGGCCAATCTAATTTATTATGATAAAATAGTTTAGGGAAAACCAGAGAGCTTACAATCCAAATGAAACAACAATATATTGCAAGAGAACATTATTCAGTGGTTTTATTTTCACATCTATAATATAACATTTTCATTGCTTTTGTGGGTTTGGTATATGCAGCCATGCATTCTGTGGCTACTAGTTTGTTCCCTCCTGGCAGTAAGTCCCGGTACAAGCAGGCCTTGCCAGTAGTTGTTATGGGGTTTTTCCCCTCCGAGGAGCTGCATTTGAGTGACAGCGGGAGGCAGTGACTGTGACGGTGAGGGGGTACCTAGGCCATTAATAAAGGTATTTGGCCCGGCTGGGTGCCCCTGAGCCATATTGGGAAAATGTTGATTGTCAGCTCTATAGCCCAGTAATGGCAAAAACACTGTGCATTCAATAAACATGTATATGTGTCTCCCACCAGGTATAAGGTGGCGAGAATCATGTTGTGTCTAACTATGAAAGATATTACTGTAGCAGTTTTTCCCCGTAGCCACAGAAAGAAAAATGGTATTAAAACCCAGCAGCCCGCAGCACAGCGAACAGATTTATCTAGCTCCTGCTAGGAAAGGCATAACACGCTGAGATTTGCTGTGAGCACTGGTCAGGTAAAATTAGTAAAAAGGTTATAGCGCAATTTTTATAAAGGTATATAAAAAATTGATGAATAAAAGTCCCCAAGGTTTAAATTTTTATTAAAGTAATGGTCAGAGTAAGTCATTCAGTATGGATAAAAATCTATGAAAAGGTGAGACGGGAAAGTATCCCCTAAAGTAGTGGCACAAATTAACACCTCTAATTAAAACTCGGTTTTATTAAACGTAATTAAAATAGAGTGTGAGGGATTATGGACAAACAAAACAAACACGTGAACATATAATAATAAAACGGAGTGTGATTGGACAAGGGTAACTGGTGATTAACAAAACACTTGGAAGTTATATGAATAAACTCTCCCCACAAGAAATTTCGTTGTGTGTGTTATTTGGAGCACAGTTGTCCTACTGAGGGAAATATGGATGGATTCCCTGAGTTCCTAGAGACCCTTTTAGTAATGGGTTCTCATAAAAATTGCATTTTCTCCCACAGTTAACACACCTGATTGCCATAAATTGGCTGAATGTGAACTCAATCTGCAAGGTATTTAGGTAAGTAACCAACTGTTTAGGTTAAAGAAATCTATGTATCACAACCTAAACTTTGAGTGGGTGGGTATGGTCACCCCTCCACCACTAGGCATTGGTTAGTTCAATGCCCAGTTAAGTAGTACTGGGAACTGCACACCAGAAGAAAGTGACCTCTGTGGTGCTTTAACCAGTATTCAGCTACATGAAGCTGATAGCAGAGTACAGAGAACAACACACAAATGGTGTATAAAGTCTATCTAGGGCTGCAATTTAAATAGAGTCTGAGCGTTCTTGCTGTCCACGGCCAAAGTCTCCGAAACGCTCAGACTAGTAGGACTCCCTTGCCACTCCGAATCAGTCGACGTCGCTGGCTTGCTGACGTCACACGTACCCGACGTACGTTTCACCAATAGACTTCATCGGGGGCGGTTTGCAATTGAAACCCCATGTTTTTTATACCTCCTGCAGTTGGGGGAAGATCAGACAAGTAAACTCCTGATTGGTGTTTTGAAACGTCAATCACGACGTCCCGTCGCGTCATATAGGGCCCGCCTCCCACATCCCGTGTAGGTATTTTCATTGGTTCCATCATATCCAATGGGAGAGGGGGCAGATACACTTTTTGTACATGGTACATTACACCGATCTCTTACAGGAGGGGCTACACTTTGGTAACCTCCCCCTTAAAGCCGATTCGCTAAGAAAGAGAAATGTAAACAAACAGATTTGCTCGGATGAAATTGGCCAAGTGTCAGCACTGATTTTTAATATGCTGATACTACTGTAGCTAGTGCAGATAGGCACACATAAATGGCAGAGGATCAAGTATATGGATTACTTATTTCCTGTGTCTACCAGATAAGTGGTTGAATCTATGCCTCATAAATAAAGAGAAGAGTGATTGCTCTAAAAGTTATATTAATGAGTTTATACACATTCCTCTATTGGTGGTAATTACCGACCCCCCATAAACAAGGAAGGATGGGGGGGGGGATGCGCCAGGTAGGTGTATTTTAATTACATTAATAAAATCGAGTTTTAATTAGAGGTGTTAATTTGTGCCACTACTTTAGGGGATACTTTCCCGTCTCACCTTTTCATACTTTACCTTCCCCAGTGAGCACCACCTTCTCCACTAGTGTTTAGGGATTTTTTTAACTAATTAGACACCCTCCCTGTCCTTTGTTAGAGCGAGGTTTCACTTTTTGCCCTCCGGGGCACCTGTATACTGGATAAAAATCTATTTGCATAGGAAACAGAGGGAGCTACTCCGCCCTCTAAGCTTCAAAGGCAGTCCAGGATATGGAGGTGTTAACTATTTGTTAGAAAGTATATGGAGTTGTTAAACCTTTTGTTACCTAGGAAATTGTATGGTGAACTGTGAACCAGTCACCTATTCCGGTGCTCAAACAAAGATAAGGTGTTGAGATGTGGCTATGTATTCTTTGGCACAAGATATAACCTCCCTTGTATCCCTGTTATAAGGGGTGAAGGAATGAATGACGTAGGGACATCCCATACACTGGCGACACACTTTATTCGAGCTCGGCTAGTCCCACGAATTCGGGTATACTCGGGTGTATTGAGGTTTGTGACTGTTTTCTGCCCGAGTGCATTGCGTTATTTTCCAGGCAGGGATTGAAGCATTTTATTCCCGCTGGCTGCAATACTGCACAGTATATATATATACTGCATTACAATTCATGAATTTATGCCATCTGGTAGACACGCGAAGCATTGCAGCCTATTAAATCCTAATCATTATCATTTAACAGATCAGCCGCCCGTCAGCCAGGCATGAACCATGGCTGGGAAGGCAAACGCAACGGGGCTTGTCTGAGGTGAGGAGCGGCACATTCCAGGTATCTGCCAGGTACATACTGGATATTTGCTCGAATAAAGTGTGTCGCAGCAGTATGTGGTTGTAAGCTCTTTGACAAAGCGCTTCGGCGTGAAACGCGTTAGAGGATCCGCTAGGACTCTACTGTGATTCTTTTTTATCAATACATTTTTCTACGAACATATCATCCAGCTCTTGTTTTGGCTGTACACCGGTCTTCCATGCATTGGATAATTGCTTTTGTTACCAAGAAAGAGAATTTCAAAGCAACCAGGGCAGATGGCTGCTCTGCCCAGACTGAGCGGTGTCGGGTAGAAGGGGCAGGTCTCATATGCCAAGCGGCCAAGGTGCAAAGTTGGCACATGCCCAGAGCAGACTGAGAGGCTCCTCTGCCAGGTTTGAAAAGGTACTGGCAAGTCCGTGATAGAGTTAAGGAATTATTCCCATGGAGTAGATTGGCTGCATGGGTTAAGTATAGGCCTGTTTAGTGCAAAAAAAAACTGCAGCCCATCAGGAAGCAGTTCCATCATGTAACAAGAGTATCAAGCTGTAAGCATTTCATACCATTAAGGATTCATGCAAGAAACATCTAAGTTTCAAGATTTTAAAGTTTCATCACGAAAGAAGCAGCTCGAGCGGAGTACACAGCAGTGGCAAGTTGCACTGCTGACCAAAGACTCTTTCAGGCTCTTTTTGCGAGCAACTCCCGCTCATTGGAAATTGCTCCTAGAGACTTTGTTTTGGCAATATTTCGTTTTGGTAACATTTTATTTCGTTTGACCCAGTTCCAGTACATTTTTTCGTTGTAATTGTAAATCAATCTGTGTATGTTCATTCTGTACATAAATCGCAATTTATTTTATCTTTGCTCAAAGAATCTGGGTATTAAGGTGTTAACAATGCTGGTCTCCCGTTACAGTGACATCAGACCTGGGCTTTACCAATCACGAGCCAGACTTGGTGCTCGGGCAGGACTTAAAGGCAGTACCGTCCTAAATTTAGTAGTGTCCTTCCCCCTATGAGGAAGGCAGGTCACACAACTGGGAGCCTGAGATTGGGGCCTTCCCTTGTGCTCTTCCCTCTGGGGAAGAGTGAGTGTGGACCATATCTCTGCCAGGGAGGTGGAGGAAGAGCTAGGATGGCTGCGGGTGCCCTTGGTCTGTAGTGACGGTCCAGGGACCATCATTCAGTGACAGCCGAGTGTACTGCATCAGGCAGAAGCCTGCCGTGTAACTGTGCTGTACAGAGTGAAAAAATCGTTCCTGTTATATACCTCCTGCCTAGTGCGTGACCTTACTGGGGGAAGAGGTAATAGTTCTACCGTGGGAGATCACCTTCAGCTTCTGGAGCCTACGTCAGATGGAGGCGCTGCACTTCTAAAGAGATGTGGGTATGAACCCCAGAAGCCTGATCCTATGTCCCCACTACGATTGGCGGACGACTCAACCCTTCTGTTGCCAGCAGGTATATGGACAAATCTTCCACCAAGTGGGGGGAAACACCATCACATACTCTTTGCTTTAAAATATAAAAAGCAAATAATTATAAAATTCTTTATTTTATATAAACACATGTAATGTTTTAAACAATAAAGTATAGGGGGTCTTTTAAAGTTCTTCCCAATTGCCATCAGGCACACTTAGAGTAAGTAATGACCTCTACTCAAAATGCACCACCATGTCAATATTATTTAGTGGTTTGATTCGATGCATAAGTGGCAAATAATTACATTTTCCTCAAATAGTTTTTTCTGTAGAATCGTTCATTTTCTGATTTGCAGAACTGGCCGTTAGAAGTTCCCTCTCTTTTTTCAATCTCTCAGCATTCGTAATTGTCATTGGGTGTAATGGAAAAAATCCAGCAAAACCTGCAAATAAATAAATATTGTTGGAGCCATATAAAAAACAAACATCAGAACAAAATTAAAAGAAAAACAACCACTACTGAAGGCTACAAAGTTGAAATGAACATGGAGGCAGTCTACAGCAACCCTAACTATTGCTTCATACTGTAAATCTCTTTCACTACACCAATGAATATGGTGTGTTCCTTAAAGCTGCAGACAAGCAATACTCTACGTGTTTGTTTTTTTTAATTAAAAAAAAAAAAAGTTCTGTACTATGAGAAAATAATTGTAGCATTTAAAAAAAAAATCTGAATTACATTTTTAATGTAACAAGCTTCTTTGTTTCTATAGCATCCATTTACAAAGTCACAGATACTGAGTCAATACTCTTCTGCGGTCATTTAATGAACCCAAGCCAAATCTTTGCCAATTGATCACAAGAGAACAGATCGATCAGCAACTTATTGTGTGGATTGTATTGCGGCACATATTAAACGGAAAACCATGCTGCTTTACGAACACAAGCACCTCTTAAATTGTAGTACAAATGTCACTGCACAAATCAGAAGCAAAGATTCTAAAACTACAGGTGACACTGTAGTACTGTACTTCACTCCTAACCCCTCTATTACCAATTCAGCTTTAAACAAACAATGATGCTTACTCAAATATCAAGGGTATCAAACACACCATTTTTAATGTACTGGGTCTGCATGGAAAAAAAAAAAAAAGCTGAAAAAACCCACAGAGTGCCAGGAGGTGTGTAGTCTATATTTTGAATGCTATAAGAAGCCACTTCTGAAATCTTCTAGGACAATAGTTAAAGAACTTCTGCACTAAAAGATGATACGTTTTCTGGGTCTAGTAATCAGATTGAAGTGGATGTGCTTATCAAATACAGTAATCAGTTTAATGAATACATTACGGAGGGTGAAAATATAGAAGATAGTCAATTCCTGCAAGTGATTTCAAATTTCACCTGCGAATAATAAGTGTTTATGTTTAAAATTCATGAAGTATTTTGCATGTTACTTTTAAATGGCTATTGAAATTAACTGCTCAGCATGAAGAAAAATTATGGGGACTACAACAGCCCTAATGAAAACCTTAATCTGCAAAAAAATACTTATATCTTTAAAAAGCAGCTGCTGTAGATAATGGTTTCCATTAGAGCTGTCATAATCTGGCCTACTTTTCTCATACTGCTTCCTACCTTTACAACTCTATTCAACACACTATCTACATGTACCCTCTCTCCCCATGTTTAAAACACACCTGAGGTCACCTCCACAATAAAGCATTTTTTCATAGCAGTGTGTAACATGGCCTCATAACCCACTGCATATGGATGAAGTATACCCTCTTGACCTTTCCCTATAAAATGTGTGCATGGGTGTACTACATCTGGCTCAAACCACACCAGTTAAATCGCAAGCTCTTCAGGGTGGTGGCTGCCTATCCCCCCAATGTTCACTTTAATGTATTACACCCTTATTTGCATACTTCCCTGTATGATGTCTCGCTTTAGCTCTGTGAGACGCCGTGTACACAGTTAGTGCTATATAATTGAAAATATAAATACATTACAATGTGTGGACTGTGAAATAAACATTAACAGATTAAAGTTAAAGCCATCCATGTTTATCTATTATTACCAAATAATTTAGCAACTGGTTTTGTTGTATGTGCTCCACAGCCAATCCAGTATTTGATTTTCTCTATATTCAAGCTGACAAGTTTTTCATTGTTGATGTTAGGCATTGGATCATATGTGCCAAGTTGTTCTAAATACTTGCTGTCCCGTGCACGCTTATTATAAGCCGCAACGATGCGATAGAAAGGTCTGTTGGTACAACCACCAAGTGCCAATCTGATTATGACGTGTCCTCCATGGTAGCGTTTCAAAAGCTGAGATGCTGTAAGAAAATGTTTTGAATGTTAGTCAATTTTTTTAATATAATTGATTAGCGAGAAAGGAGTGTGTATCTGAATGAACAATTGTTCAAACGTAAAATACTTGTAGTATGAGTTTAAGGTGAAGGAAGTTGGGAATATATCAAATTGAATAATCTATCAAAGTTATTTATACCACTTAAAGGAAAAGTCAACCCTGTATTCTTCAAAAATTGCTAGAGAAAATGTATTTATATTCCCACAGAGAATAAAGTAATATCTGTAGTATTTACTATTGACATGTTCCTACAGCTATTATAAAGAATGAATATAAACCGATATGAAAAACCCTTTACCTTGTAAGCATAAATAGAAGCTACATCATTGTTTTTCAACCAGGGTTCCGAGGAACCCTTGGGTTCCCCAGGCATCCCTAAAGGGTTCCCTGTAATTTTCTGGTCATTTGAAAATTGTATCAAATACAGAAAAATTTACAATGCTTCTGATCACAGAGTTGCTATTTGAGATGGTGGGGTTCCTCAGAATTTCGCTTGGGGTTCCTTAACCAAAAAAAAAGGAAGAAGGTTGGGAACCACTGAGCTACATACATAAAACGAGTTTCTAGAAATCTATACAAAAAAACATATTGAAGACATAGAAAGGATGGAAAACAAGCATTAAATTACACTAAATTTCGTCTTGAAACTACCATGAAATTAAACAATACAATGTGCATTTTAGAAAATGACATGTAAACGTAATCTTCAAAAGCAAAAAGAAAGGCAATGTGGGGACTGAGTTGGTGACACATAAATAATAGTGACATAAATAATACTTACTTAAGTGAACCATGATGATACGAAGTATACGAGATTCCCTGAAAAACATAGATGAAGCTTTAATACGGAGTAATACAAAATACTCTAGCCGGAGCTCCAACATAAGCATGTGTGGCGACGATAAAGGGATAATATAGCAGCATGGTAGCTTCCCTTACCCTGCTGTGTGAAACAGCGGCTGTCACCCAAGGCTTCCAAATAACCAGAGGTAACAAATGACAACCAGACGCCTGCCCTTCACACAGGGACAGACATGCACGGTGACTCGGGCACCATTAGCCGGAAGTAGCTCCTTAGTCCTCCTCCGGCTACACAGTGACCCAGATTGTCGAAGTACTTCCTCCAGGAAGAAGCCCGAGCACACGCGGGAAGCTGATTGGACGCCGCGCGTGTGATTGCAGAGATGAGGGCGCCGAGTGTGTGGCACCGAGTGGTAGAAATAAACAGCACAGCGAGACCGCCTAGTCTGATGTGTGTGACATGCTCTTGAGAAACAACATACCTTACAGGGTGGAGCATATATATTAAGCTCTTCAGAGTTGGAAATCCATCTTACATTGTTTCCATTGATGTCACTAGCACTCCTCCTTGTATTCACCTCGCACTGTCTTGTTCGATCAGTGTGTACTGAATGTTATGTTGATTAGCGCTGAGTAAATGTTCAGCACTATATAAGAATACAAACAAAAGATCGGGTAGAAACTTAAAGGATATCGCTGAACATTTACATTCATTGGGAGGAGGGGACCATAATAAATAAATTTATCTGCTTATGTTTTCAGACAAGTAGCCCCGGGAATAATAAAGAGTTTGCAAATATGGATCCGTTACACACATAGCAAGGCAGGTGCAACAAAGAGGCAGATTTGTATGCTGGTATTAACTTCCATTCAAACCAATGGGAGATAACACCGGATCTGGTGTGATATCCCATAAAACAAGGCTTGATTAGTCTGCTCCAAACGCCTTGCAATTCTGATCTGGAGATTGGAGGATTTCCTAAAATTCGCTACAGTTTAACTCTGGAAAAACACTATCTCAACAGTGCTAATGATTACTGTTTCTAAGCTATTGCTTAATTCTCATTTATAATGAATAATTGTATATTAAAAGTTCATGATTGTTAATAGTAAACTGTTCATTTCCTATTCTCACAAGTCAACGATAGATAATGATGTTTTCACTCATTTCTCCCAGATGGCATATAGGTTAAATTCCATGATCCCTATTAAGTGAGATTTAGGGTTCAGGGACAAAACAGATTGGCATTTTTGATAAAGAATACAAACTTCAGAGAGTATGATGAACTAAAAATGATTTACAACTCAGTACTTTAGCTTTCACGTAAACACATACTTTCATCTCAAGCTGTTCTGTCATTTTCAGTAATTTCTTAAAGGTTTGTTATATCAAATACTGCGATTGACATAAAAATACAGAACCAATGTACTAAAACATGTTGGTCTTAAGTGAAAAAAGTGAAGTGGTATAGCGCTACTATTATTGTGATACAAATTATATGTTGATTACAAACAAAATATTCAATTATCACAGTGAGTGACGGGTGGCTGCCAAACAGGTGATCTGGCTACTCAGGTCAGAAAAAGAAACAATGCAACAAGAGAACATTGTAACAGCGCCTGGTCTGTACAACCTAAGATTTGTAACACTAATAATGTGTTGGTATAATGAATACAACCGTAGATTGTCCAAGGTAAAAATGTCCTGGACAATCTGAATGTGGTATCACTATGGATGATGGTCACAGAACATGCAAAGAGAGAAATAAGAAATACATAGCATAATACTGTTTGGTATTTAAATGTTGGCATTAGTAGAACACGGATGCCTCAGAGGTATAACGAGTAAATGTAAATGCAAGATGAAGTGATAAAAGATACATTTAATAAAATACAAAAAAAAACCAATATAACAAAATAAAATGATTAGTCAAGTCTTCGTCCGCTCCGTAAATTTAGAATCCTACTTAAAGGATGCAGGTAGGACATGCGCATTCAAACATCAATATAGGATTGGGAGATGTCTTCTCTCGTCAAAGGCTACTGCAAAACGGAATCCAGGGTGGCACACCGCGCCCCAGATCAGCTGGCACAAGTGGGTGCTCCCTACAGGGACCAGATGAATTGCTGTGCTGATATCAAGAGTCCTGCTGTTAACTCGCTGACTTGCTATTCTCTCGTCCACAGTCTCACGAGCTTGGATAGCAATAGTGGGCGAAGCCGGTTGCGGCGTGCAGAGGATCAGCTGGAGCATGTATTCCAATGTGCGTGACAGCACTCGGGCATGAAATGACGTAGGCTTACAGTACGTGGGGCAAACGATCTTTAACCCCACGTGTTTCGCAAGAACTCTCACTTCAGGGGTATGTGAGAGAGGTAGAGCTACTCCATGTTAAATACTCTCTGCAGCCCAGGGGGAGCATGCGGAAAAAACAACAGAAAACAGCAATCTCAGTGCAGGTGTATCGGTATACAGTAAGTGAATAATTTCACATAAATCCTGTACAGGAGATCGTATTTCTAAAGATACCAATTGTTGCCCCTACACCACTTACATCTAGTAAGTAGGCCACACTCAAGAGCCAAGATTTATGTGAAATTATTCACTTATACCGATACACCTGCACTGAGATTGCTGTTTTCTGTTGTTTTTTCCGCATGCTCCCCCTGGGCTGCAAGACAAACGTTAGTATTGTTGTTCTACATATCAATGAATAATATGTATAGCTTCAGATGCCTGGAGGTTTTAAAGTGGTAAAGATCATGCATCCTGTGTGCGCATGTGCAGTGATTAGCGCACCAATTTTAACTATAGAAGATTGATTGAAGAGAGTATTTAACATGGAGTAGCTCTACCTCTCTCACATACCCCTGAAGTGAGAGTTCTTGCGAAACACGTGGGGTTAAAGATCGTTTGCCCCACGTACTGAAAGGCTTTGATGCACTCCACTCCAGGTGTTCAGTGTGGTGATTAAATGTAAAGACAAAAGGACATATCCATGGTGCAGATCAATGATATAAAGGTAGGTATTTATATTCGTGATAAAAATGCGCACTTACAATAAAATGAATTTAAAACAGCATGTATCACAATAACTGAAGGAAGAGAGGATATGGTACCGCTGTCGCTCACCCCGCCTCCTCCGTTTGGTGCGTTAAAATAACTCCCCCACATGTGGCTGGATGCTGCGTGGTCACTCACTGCACTGCAACAGCTCGATTCCCCTGCGGTCTCCAGAGTGTGACGTCACTTCCGTGGGGCTTCTGGGATCGGCGCTCGCTCGGCAAAAGTCCTCACCTTCTCTCCTCCCCTGGGTGGCACTCTTCTACGTGTTTCACCACTAAGAGTGTATGGCTTCTACTTTCTGGGGACCAGTGAAGACAGTCCCCACCAGAGGGTCCGAGCAGGGAGTTGCAACAATTTATTTTTATTCACATGCCATTTGGCTAATTTATTATTATGTATAAATCACTTTCACAATAATTGATGGGATTTGTTATATGTCACTTTAGTATTTAGTGAGCACAAACAGTGTTTAGCGCCTTTTTCTGCACAATCACTCTGTCAGAACAACAATACTATACATAATTAATTTTGGCTTAATCCTTGTTGTGGGCATTAATGATATCATACCTGAAAGTGATGTTACAAGACCGCGGTTTGTTGGACATAAGTTTGCCAAATTTTGCTAAACATTTTTTGGCCATTTGTTTGGCTCTTTGATGTATATGATTAGAATACAATGCCCACAATTTGGATTGTTGAAATAGACTGGAGGGGGGTGGGGGGGGCCTCTGGAGAATAATTATTAGCAGTATTCAGAATCCATTTTGTCTGTCATGTCGTTTCTCAGAATCCATTTCTGTGTGAAAGAATGTGTTTGTGTGTAACAATGAGTTTTACTAACAATAGACTTTCAAAGCCGGGCCTGTGGCTCAACGCCCAGAAGAATAGCGATAAGGCATATTCTGTTGTTGTACAGAATTACAGTGATAAGATGTACCCTGACGTACCTTGTTGTTGTATTGAGCTGTTTTAAAGCAGTTTTTACTTAGTTTTAGTGACCTTTACAATGCTAGGCTTAGAATATGGAGTTGTCATTATAATCTGCCTAGCAACCAACGTTAGACTATGAAAATGAAAAGTGTATATAAAGCCTGCTTGGGACCTCCCTTTGCAGAGCTCTGGTGACTCTCCTGTGTGATCATTCAGTATCTATACGCAATAAATTACTCAATATAACGAACCAGTGTCTGCTCCCATCTACTGTATATGAATGAGCAGACATCCACAGGATGTATACTAAACAAAAAAATATAGAACAACTGT
>NC_134487.1:100688121-100700201 GCF_040206685.1 Ascaphus truei | reverse complement strand
AAACCGTATTTAAAACCTATTAGAAGGAAGGTGTTTATGAAGGGATTGATGAAGATGTGTAGAGACTGCCTTGATGAAAATTAGCAGTGAAGCTAAAAGTCCAAAGAAAATGTTTGTAGGGATATGCTATAAACCACCAAATATTTGAGATTGAGAAGGCAGCAAAACTAGGTCATCTTTGCATAGGGGCCTATTTTCGTAGCTCCGAAGTGTGACTTCTACAGTAAAATGCCCTTTAGAAGCGGATTGGCATGCTTTACAATTCTGGAAGCCCTTCTTGCGTGTCCAATCTGTGTCTAAAAGGCTTTTTCAGAAGCGGTTTTACTCTGGCTCTGCCAAACCGATCGGTTTGTCAAAAAAGTCTCTAACAAGCATTTTTTTTTACAAAAACTGCAATTCTCGCAGCTCAGATATTAAAACCGCTTGGAAAAACTCGCATATTTTCACGCCACCACAAGGGTGGCGAAATTGATATTGCAAGTTACATCAAGAGTCTGAAATATGGGTTTGGCCGAGAGACAAAACCCAAAACGTCATACTGGGGATGGAGATCACATCACCACCTCGGGTCATTCCGCTTCCAAAGCAAGTACAATCCATGCACTTTGGCTGCTAAACCATGCAGTTTGTCACTTTTTTTTTTTTAAGAAGCGGTTTAGAAGAAGCGGTTTGCAATAGAGAATTGTTTTTTTTCCCCTCCCATTTCATTCCGCTCCTTCTGTACATGCCAAATCAATGACAAGTTCGGAAAAACAATAATAGGCCTATACGCTGGAACAATGAGATTAGCATTACACCTTAGTGCTAAAAGACAATTACATGACCCCAAATTATTGAGGTATGAACCAGGAGAGGGGCTTTACTGGATTTGGTAATATCAAACAATGTGGAAGTAATAACACATTCAAATTAGGGAACATTTGGGACAATAGTGATCGTCACATGGTCTCATTTGAAAGAAATTATCAAAAACCATATGATACACGTTCAACAAAGACTTCACATTTTAGAAAGGCAGGAACAATCTACAAGGAATACATTGAGATTACATTTTGCAGGAAAAAAAGTGGAAGATAAATGGGCACTCTTTAGAACACTGTTAGAAAAAGTACACTTAGTGTATATACCCTTGGGTAATAAATATAAAAGAAACAAATCTAAGCCAATGTGGCTAAATATACAGGTAAGGCAGGAAATAGAAAGAAGCAGGCGTTTAAGAATCTAAAGTCAGAAGGGAGAGAGACATCATATCAGAATCATAAGGAACGTAACAAGTGTTATAAAAGGGCAATCAAATGTGCAAAAATGGATAATGAAAAAAGGATTGCAGTAGAAAGTAAGGTCAACCCTAAAAAGTTCTTCAAGTACCTTAATAGCAAAAAGATTAGAAAAGACTATAGGACCCTTTCAGTGAGAGATGGGTAGGCAAATTATTGGCGATAAGGCTAAAGCAGAGGTATTAAATGAAGGATTTGTCTTTGTATTTACCAGGGAGGTATCAATTGAAACAATAGTGCAACGAGGAAGCCACAACCTCTATATTAACTAACAAATTGTTAACTCAGGAAGAAGTGCATAGGCCGCTTGATAAAATTAAAGTGAATAAAGCACCTGGCCCTGATGGCATGCACCCAAGAGTTCTTAAGGAGCTAACTTCAGTAATCGCCAAACCATTACATTTAATATTCAAGGACTCCATTTCCACAGGCTCAGTACCACAAGATTGGTGTCAAGCAGATGTGGTGCCTATATTTATAAAGGGAGCTAGATCATTATCAGGGAATTACAAACCTGTAAGTCTGATAGCAATAGTGGAAAAGTGAAGGCTTAATATGGGATAATGTTCAAAAATACCAAACGGATAACACATTTTTTTAGTAGGAGTCAGCATGGATTAAAGAAGGATGAACCTTATTACTTTCTTTGAGGAGGTAAGTAGGAATTTAGACTAGGGTAATACAGTTGATGTGGTCTACTTAGATTTTGCTAAAGCTTTTGATACAGTGCCACACAAGAGGTTAGTGTACAACAGGTGAGCAGCACAACAACACCATGTAATAGAGGAATCTCCCAGAGGGTGGGGGAAACCCTGTTGCACAGGTATATATTAAATAGCTAAACATGGGAAGGATGTTGATCAAGGAAGAAATCTGATTATTGGAGTCAGGAAGGAATTTATTTTCTTCCCCTGAGACATCATTGGATAATGTTTCACTGGGGTTTTTTGTTTGCCTTCCTCTGGATCAATACTGCATACTGTTAATACAAATATAGGATACGTTTCTGTCATCTACATTTTAACCAAGGTTACACTTAATGGAAATATAGGTCTTATTTCAACCTCATCTACCATGGAACGTTGGGGTAAAACTTCCAAGTAGTGGCAGTGCATGGACAGGCCAGCCACAAGACCAATGGTACGAGGACAAAAAAAGTCTGGGACAGCACAGCACTAAATAGGCTACTACTATAAAAATTAGGTATTGGTAAATAATCCATTGTTTCTAATACATTTTCCATGACTAGCTCTACATAACAAAATCAACTCGGTGACAGAAGAACTAGTAGTTTTGCTACTCCTTACGCCAGTGGTTTTCAACCTTTTTTTGGTTTGGGAATCCAGGAATTATATTATGAAATTCTGGGGAAACCCTGCCCTCCTTCTCCCTCCCTCCCCTCTCTTCCCCTCCCCCTGTCCTTTTCCCTGCCCCCCCCCCCCATCATCTCCATCTTTTCCACTCCCTCCATCTCCTCCACAACACACCCCTTACCCTGGGGCAAGGAGGCCTCCCGTGCTGTGCTGGTCTGCAGCTCCCTCCTCTGGTCGGGCAGAAGTTGGGCCCGACATACGGTGCTGACCGGAGAAGAGAGGCGATTGCCAGGCTACCGCTGCTGCAGGGGTGCAGCCGTGCCTGGGACAGTTGTCCCAGCTGTCCCCATCCAACAACCCTGGTTGAAAATCACTGTTTTAAGCACTCAATCCGTTAACACAATCTTAATCTACAGGTATGCTTCATTAAAGGCACCATCCAATTATCAACTGAGTCTTGGGCGCCAAACATTACAATCTCCAGCCATTGTACCAACTATTTCTCTAGAGGCAGCTTCATTGGATCAGAGATAACTAATGCCGACACAAACAGAAATGTATTTAAATTAAGCTCTCTGCATCATCTCTAGGGGATAAACACTTACATTCTGTATGCACATACCAATTTTCAGGCATCAGTGTGAAATTCTTTACAAAAACAACATAACACTGCATTCGTTTCTTTTGCTATGCAAAAAACATCTTCAACCATGCCTGGGGGTGTCCTTATTTGGCAAGGACAACATTCAATTTTTAACCTGTTCCAGCCTGTTAAATATTTGAAGGTTATCCTCAATTGTCAATATGGCACCTAAAAAGCGACTTGAGCATGGAGTTCTGGAACCATATAAGCAGTATGTCAATGTGAATTTTAATTTATATGCAGACTCCCATTAAGGACCTGAAATAGGGCTTTTGCCAGTGAGAGGAATAGAGAGGAGACAGAGAGAAAGGAAGGGGGTGAGTCATATTTGTGTAGAGGGCCCATTCCCCTATATAGCTCCCAACATACCACTTTCCTGTATACATGTGAAGAGACACCTGTGAACACAATCTCGATACCTGGGAAATAAGTGAATTTGAATGTATATCAGATGTGTTCACAGATATGTATTGTATAAAAGGAGTGTGGGTAGGAATACTAAAATAGTACCCTCTCGCTCCCCTCTCTCGATGCGAGTTAATAGATTAGGTGAAATTAAAATCTATAGCAAATTAGTTTTGTGAATTATGACTGAGCTGCGATTTGTTGGCAAAACAGCGAAACGATAGTGAAAATATGTGTTTAGGGATTTTTTAGCCTTTTCAAGTTTGGCAAAATGTTTTCCCAGAAAATTGAACTTGGGAGGCGAAAAGCTTATAAAAAAAAAAAATTGTTGCGAATGCATTTTGGATAGTTTGGCATATCACTAAAAGTCAAATACGTCTTAAAAATATGATTAAGTGTTAGGGAACCAAAACCAGACTTCAGCGATCGATATTTCGGACACAATGTTTCCAGAGGCGTAACTGCCACAAAAACCTTATCTCCACTGCTACCAAGTAGCAAAGGATGCCATTGCATCTTGAGAAATGTAAATAGTTACGTCTATGGGCATTTGAAATAAGTAGGCTGGAGCCTGACTCTATTGCGCCCCTGAACCCCTTGTTGTCCCTACCATCTCCTTATTGCTAGAGGGCAGTATGCTTGTGTCTGAAAAATAACATTTTGGGCCAGTTTCTAGCAGAGCTTTGGGAAGTGCACAGGTCAGAGTTATATTGGTATGCCGAAAACAGTACTACTCAGTCACGGATTAGCACACATACAGTATAGAAGAAATACAAAGGATCAAAAAATAACTATTTCTAAGACCCATGCTAAAAGACCATTTTATTTGCATTCCTTTAAACTTTGCACAAGTCTTCTAGCAATTCTTCATAGAACTTAAATCCAACGATTAGTCTAACAAGTACATGCCATTTTTATTATTCATTCTCACAGGTCTAGTAGGATTACCCTCAGCTCAGAATAAGATTCAGCCAATTTTAAGGTAAACTTTGCTTACTAAAAAATAAAAAGTCCCATCATCAAGGTAGAAAACATTAAAGAGATCATCAAAAGCAAACTCTAAGGCTTGGTTAATGTACAAGAAGTAGCGCAGCTCCTGCAAAGAGACCGGAGAAGTAATAGATTTATAATTTGTGTGGTACAGTAAATATTGTAATTGATGTGTTAATTTTGAGAATCTGTGTTCCAACAGATCTTTAAAAATGATAAATTACAGAAGAAAGGTAAAAGAAAATGCTCCCGTGATTAAGATGTCAGCAACTGAGATCTATCTCATGCTGCATAGTAAGGGGTGGTAACTACCACAGTGCATTTAGACACCCCAATTGAAACAGAAAGGAAATTGCACAGGAAGGGAGCAAGAAAGTCAATAGGTACTTCTGCCAGTTTGTTTAACACATATGACCCAATATAAAATAACTACTTGGAGCTGCTTTACAGTCAAATCTATTCTGACATGAAATGACTAATAATGTGCTGCACTAGGAATTTTTAGCAGCCACTTGAAGGCTGAAACATGATAGCGGTGCACTTAATGCCCTTTATGAACTTTAATGGTGTCGTTTTATGGATGATCATTTTAAGAAACAACCCAGCCAATTGAGATTCCATCCCAATGCTTATTAGGAGTTCAAATGGTGCAGCTTGCCGTTAATGCCAATTAAAACAACAATCTGCGCTATTTTTTTGTTTGTCTTAACACATACAAAAAAAAAAAACCCAGAAGCAGTAGGCGGTCCTCTTTTTTAATCCCAAATCGACTGCAACACTGTACAGTAAAACCCTGGAACACACCACTAGCCTTGATTTTGATAAAGGAGACTGCTCTAAAGAGACAACCTTATTGAAAACAAAGCTTATGTTACACATGCCTGTAAAATGATTCGAGACACTTAAAAATAAAATAAAAAATGTCAGAGCCCACACACAGTTTGCCTGCCAATTTGGGAGCCCGCTCTAAACATTGTCAAACGCACTAGGAAATAATCAAAAGCTCAGCAACAGCCCCACTGCTGAATGAAGGCCTCCCCAAGATTCTTCTGGGTACTGCGATTACGAGCCTCTCTGCTCCAATCTTCTGATTTCATCCTCCCATCTTACTTTGGTTGTCCTCTTGGTCTTTTGATATCCCTTGAAATACAGATGAGTACCCGCCCTGTCCAACGATGGTCATTTCTCCTTGCTATATGGCAGTCAATTTAAATTTCACCCTTGTGATGGTCTTGTTTCTTACAAAACACACACACGCATGTGTATGACAATTTGAGTTTGAATGGTATCCTATAGTAAAATAAATTATTTTTAATGCAGATTGTTCCAATAGGGGTCATATGCACTGCTGATGTTACAAAATCATTATAATAAAAAAAACTAAGTGCAATCCATCTAGTGTTTTACACATTGGGTTGGAGAAACTGTTCAAATTCTTCTAATGATCAAGTGACCCTGGTTCTTCTGTAATGAAATGAGCTCCCAAAGAAGCTCAGATTATTTTGCTAATGGCAAATGTTTGCCTTATTAGAGAGGTTAAGTGTGCATGCATATTTATATTGCAACAGCAGTAAACAGGTACAGTAAATAAGACTCATTACGCAACCTGCTTCCATTATACAGTACGTTGCACTATTTTATTGCTAAATCTAGATGCAGATAGGATTGGAGGGAATTGTTTGTGACGTGGGATCAACAGCTTTGGGTTGTTAAGTACGAGCCTTTTGAGACATACGTATGAAGCATCACACTGTAGAACTGCTTTAAATCATGACGTCAATTTTCGTCAATGCATCAAGGTGCTTTGTGTCATTTGTTTCTCCAGTTAGTCATTTGGGGAGTGTTACTTGAAGCAGGTAGGCGAGGCGTTGTTTGGTACTGTAGTGTAATGATCTGTATCAGTTTGCATCAGTAAATGATACAGGTTTGCGTCAACCTTTCCAATGACCTATTGTCAAATCTGGTACGTCACGGGCCCTGACATACCAGGTATGTCATAGTAAAAATGGGGATGATCTGACCGACCGTTCCATCGGATCAAAACTTGAAGTAGAGCCCCCCAACCGTTTGTTGGGCAGTCATGGCCATGTGATCGCTACTAAAGTGATCACATCGCCACCAATCCCGGTAGTCCAGTGACACTCAACAGTCTAGTCCATCAGCCTAGAGGTCCAAAAGGACAGGTCAGAGGCAGTTCTATAACCTCTGTTCACAAGAGATCAATCTCAATCTCAGATGTAAGAAGCTCACAAAGGTTTCATACATACTGTATGCACACATTGAGGCAGTGGAAATATATGTCTCTTCATGTATCCATAGTCTCTCCCCAAAAGCTGCTCATTATCATCGTCATCTTCTATTTTGAATGTGTCACTCAAAAGTGTCACATAAAGTGTCTGTGGAGTTAATCTTTTAATATCCTTAAACCTGGATGCATACTGAATACTATGGACTAATTTCTGATTTCATTTCCTCACACATTTGTTTGATTGGAACCTTTTATCAAATTAAGCCCACTGTGTGTTAGAGTATTTAAATGAGTATATCTTGGCTGTGAGCCATATGGCTGTGTCACAAAGTGTCTGTGGAGTTAATACTGGAGTTAGAATTTGAGTTGAATACTACAAGAGGATCTGGACTCCCACATTTCTTCATCTCTCCTCCCGTCCACCTATGTCTGTGCCCATACACTGCACCATTATTTATACACATCTTTCACAACAACGTCCTTACCCCTTAATAAAAAGCATCCCCACAAATCCTCTATTCACACACTCTTTCTACTGCTTCCTGCTGCTGGGGATATCTCTCCTAATCCTGAACCCAGACATAAACACACCTGCTCTGACTCAGGCCTCCCTGCAATCTCCTCCAATGCAAATTGTGTTAATCTTCTGATTTATCCTGACCAACCTCAAAACTTGCCCCACAAATCAAGCATCCCAATAGCCTCTGGCTATTGTCCCACACCCACAGTCACTCCTACCACCATTGTGACCAAGCACTGTCATCTACAGCACTTATTCCCTCACCTGCTGTCTCTGTAAATCTCCCATCATACCTCTTAGGCCTGGGACATGGTGATATGAAGAGCGCTGGGCAGCGCTGATGCTCATGCTCTCTTGCTCAAGCAGGAGATTCTTTGTGTCCCTGCATGAGCGTCAGCGAGTGCGCTTGTGTGCCGGGTGGGAGGCGGGCCGGAAGGCAGGGCTAGGGTGCCACGTCACGGCGCCGACGTCACGGACTGCCATTGGCTTCTGGCAGTCACGTGACCGGCCTTGCGCTTCCCTCAGCGGCAACATTTAAACTTGCCCGTCTCCTGCATTTCCACACGCCTTCGCACGCCTGCGGAAGCGCCGTCTAAAGCCGCGCTGATAGGGATAATGTTTCCCCTCAGCACGGTCTTTTTGACCATGTCCGAGGCCTTAGAATGTAAAATCTTCGGGGCAGGGATTTCCTTTCCTATTGTCTGATTTTGCTGCGTTTAATGTATTATTATAATTCCCTGTACTATATTCTTTGTGAAGCGCTGAGTACACTTTTGGCGCTCTATAAAAAGACATTCAATGCATCCAATACAATTTTTTAAGTAAATACATGCCTCAACTTAAGGGCGCAACACAATACTTTACAAAGTTTGAGAATAACTACAATTAAATGCAATTATTTTGTTACACTAGAAACAGACAGGAAAAGTCAGAGTTATAATAAATGGTTGCATTAAATTAACAAAGGTAACACATTCAGTGTACAGACATTTCATGGACAGTCAGAAATATCATTATGGACATAAGTAACATTTACAGAGAGGATTATAATGGTTTTAGAAGAGATGGGATAGACCTTCAATGTGTTAGAAGATGCCCCACCTCCAGGAGCTTACAATCTATAGGCAGGGTAAATTGAAACATTGACTACAGGGGATGATGAGAGGGTTGGTGAGTTTCAGAAGCAATAGAGCAGCTGTAACATTACCAAACGGCAACAACAGGTGTTATGTCCCAGAGATTTTGTGGTAACAGATTTTTTTGGTGGACAGGGGCAATGAAGGCATAATGGGAGCCTCTCTTAGGGAGACACCTTTGGGGCGACTCAGGTGTTATGTCCCAGAGATTCTTTTGTGAAAAATGTTCCCACAAATCTTTAAAAAAATAAATAAAATGTCGATGTACTTTGTAATTGTAAGTACAAAAGAAAAACGTACTACAACTCTCAAAAACTGGTTATATATATTTCGCCGGGCGGCAGCATCGCATGTTTCCGGCAATTTGATCGGTTGACGCAACAGCCCTTGAAAAATACAATTTTGCCGGCTACCAGTTTTCGCGACGGCGCTCCATCGCACGCGGCGGCGGCAATGCATTTGTTTTCGGGCGACGTTGCGTCGCCGGCACTATAAGCAAGGCCTTATACTGGCGATAATACGGACAAGTGAGCTGTTTTTATCTCACTGGAGATCAATAGTGTTAAGGACACTGCCTTTGATACGGGTAAGCCTGATTCGATAGAGATATTATATATACCGTATAAAATAAAGGGATAGGCACATCAGATATATGCAAAAAAAATCTTTATCAAGATAGACAACACTAACGCTTCTCCCACTGGTGCGTTGCGTATGTCCCACTGCAGTCACGTTTGCTACATACATGTATGGTATGTACATTAAAGAAAGTGTGTGTATAACAACATTAGATGACAACGTTCTACAATGTTAGGAATCCTTTTTTGTATGCCTAAGATGGCTAAAAGCTAATTCCATATGTAAAGTTAATTCAGAAAGCTGCATGTTTGGAAAAGTGTCTATCGACCCAATAAATTAGGCAAAATTCTCATTGTGACACATTTGCAGTGCCAGCTTATAGGTATTTTTGTGAAGTATGTCTTCATTTTCATAATTAATGGAGATCTGCCTTGATTTCATATATTACTAGAACCAGGCACCTGGGTAGATATTTTATGTACCCATGATCTTGCTTTTCAGGCTACTCAAATCAAGGACCAATGGTACTGAAGAACTTCTCTGCACCTGGACAATGACTAATGTAAGAGATTAACTCTGGGGCTGACCCCAAAGGACATATGGTCTTGCGGCTAAGTTCACACGTAAGAGCAAAGGCAAGATTAATTAAAAAAGGGTTGGGGTTACACAAAGCAGCTTCCCTCTCTTGCAAATAGTCAACCATTACAAAAATGTTCTTTTTAGTGTTGATCAATGTGTTCTTCCTGCCTATTGTTAATACCATTTCTTTGTAAGGCTGGGGCCATGGTACCGCAGACAGTGCAGACTGCCTTAAGGCAGAGTTCCCGTCCGTGCGGCGTGTGGCTGCGCGCTGCGCAAGAAAATCGGTTCACCGGCTCCGTGACGTCACTGGCACGCCCCTAGACACGCCCACGGACGGTGCGCGTACCATGGCCTGAAAAACGCACCCGCTTCTAGTGGGCAACGTCACGGCCGCGCACGCCTCTGCACGGGCGAAGGCACTATGGACCTGGCCTAAAGTGCCAACATATTCCGCAGCGCGGTACAATGAGGTACACAGTTATATAAATTACAGAAACAGAACGCGCATGTTTGTCCAAACAATTACAAAGAGGCAATGAGGGCCCTGCTCATGAGAGTTTATAATCTAACGAGAGTAAGGGGCAATGTTGAACAAAGGGTAAAGTGGCTGCACAGCTGATGCCACAAAGGTTTGGGGGTGTGGATGTTAGGGGATCCATTCCCTCCACGTCGTCTATTTTTTGGCTGTAACAGCAACTGCAAGTTCACGAGACAATTTCTGTTTTATACTTCTTAGGCTTCGTCCATAGGGTGAGTGACGGTACGCGCGGTGCGAACAAAATGCAGCAGCTCTATAGGGTCGGCCATAGTGAGTGCGAGCGCGATGAAGAGCGACCGCGCAGCAGAATTTTGAGCCAACAATTTTTTTTAAACATTTTGTCGGGTGACTGCAGGGTCACGTGAGCGGTTCAGCCAATGAGGGCGAACCAGCCTCGTGGTGTTACGGCCACGCCTCCCCGTAATGAGCGATCCGTCGTGCGCCCACTATATCTGAGGCCTTATGACGTTTCAAAACATTGCATACTAAAACTACTAATACATGAGTGTGCAAATAAGAGCGTTTATACTAAAACTACAGAAACAATGAGCTTATTTTGTGATTTAGCATTACTTATACAAAGCTCCAATGGTCTACTGTCACAGTTTCCTAACCCAGTTTTATATCTACAAACATACTCAATGCTAGCAAATGCTATAAATAAGAAGTGTGTCTTTAAGTACAGCTCATAGTACTGTTTTAATAAAATGTGTGAATAACCTTTTCCCATGGCAAATCTCTGGTCTCCGAATGAAAATAATAATTCATATATCTACCTTGCTGCAAAATTGTCATGAAGTTTGGTGACTGCTTTGATGATACTGTCCTGTTGTGACTAACGTTCCGGAGTATGGTGCCTGTTATTGATAAAGAACCCTTATGAGCACATTCATGTCTAAGACCGTGGGCATGGTGCCTCGGGCCGCGCTGAGCCGTGCTCCTGCTCTGCCTCGCCTGCTCCAGCTGGTGCTTTTTTGCGTCCTAGCAGGCGAGGCAGTGAGCGCGCTTTGGGGCGGGGCGAAGGTGGGGGTATGGCGTGACGGGAGGTGGGGCTAGTCCCTCGTTCCCATTGGATGGCTGCGGTCACGTGACCGCTCCTCCGCTCCCCTCAGGGCCGAAATGTAAAATCTGGCTGTCTCCTTCAATTTGCTGAGCCTCCGCACGCATGCGGAAGCGTGCGGAAGGGGATACTAAAGCCGCGCTGATTACAGATGAAGGGGGTAAGTTCATCTGCTCAGCGGGGTCTGTGCTACCATGTCCCAGGCCAAAGGCCGCGCTTATAGTCCCGGCGACCGCGACGTCGCGTAAAAACAAATGTATTGAATCTGACGTGTGCGCCTATAGTAGGAGCAGCGCGACGGATTGATCGCGATCGCTGGAAGTCAGCGAAAATTGATTTTTCAGAGACCACAGCGTGACGTCAGTGGCCACGTGAGCGGTTCAGCCAATGAGGCGAACAGCTCACGGCCACGCCCCTCGGTCGCTGTCTCGTCTCTAACACGATAAGCAAAAAATTGCTGCTACAACGGCGACGGATGACGTCACGCCCCCGTCGCAAGGACTATAAATAAGCGCAGCCTTAGACAGGTCCCCAAACCTGCATAACCACACAGCATACCGTGCTGCCACTGCAGTCAGGGATTCTGAATAATGACATGTACTGCCAAGTGCATCACTTTGTGCTTCTTATCGACATCAACATGGATCCCTTGAAGCTTACGTCTTAGAGCAAAGCAGAGGTTGATGACAAAAGATACACTGGTGAGACAAAGGTCGAAACAGCCGAGGTTGGTTGCTGGCCTTGCATTGTGAAGCTGGTCGTGGTTGTGTAGCTGTTTGTAACTGTATG